>NW_028249187.1:0-136110 GCF_964263255.1 Lissotriton vulgaris
TTTAAAATGTCTGAAACATACACGCAAGCATACATAGCACAAGCCACAAGTCCAAAAGAAAGAAGTTGGGGGTGGTAGGGGTGGAGGGGACGACTAACCTGGTTAACAGTATGTAGTGGCATCACGCCGCGTGACATCACGGCACCTGACATCCCACCAAGTGGCATCTTAAGAAGTGACATTAGATCCTAAGGCCTCACATATATGTTCAACATTTCTATCATGAGAACATTGGAGAACATTTCCAGTATACAGGGAAACCCTCCCGATTTAGGCAGAAGATTCACTCTTTTGTAAGCTACACATAAAACAATGTTGCCTTTTGTCAGCGTAAACGTTCTCTACCCATAGTGCTTAACAAGAAAAAGTAGTGATATTTAAAATATTACAACGCCTACTCAGGATAGCAAGCACCTTATAAATGCTATTTATTTTGTGTAAATACTGGGAAAGACCAACACATCAGACATTCTTACATGCATGCAAATCTCCTAAACAGAGCATGAACAAAGTGAAAAGCTGCAGTTCTTAAATATGTGTAAAGTGCTATCAAGGTGGGAGCCTTTGTTTCCCCTCTGCTGCATTTGCTTCTAGGTGTGAGGCTACTGACTGCTGCCAGCCAGGAGACTCCAACAAAAGGAGGCCTGATGACCCCTTGATTGTTATGGGCCCAGCAGAAGTCTTGACTAAGAAAATCCCCTTTCTTGTTGTGGACTCAAAGCAGGCAACCTCTTGCAGGCACTGCTGACTGTATCCCATTTGGAAATTACACTTGGACAAAATCATCATACTTTGTCAGTGGGGCCCAACTTCTTGGCAGGGTGGACGGCGTCCACCATGTGAAAATAGTGGGGGGACGCCGTCCACCTATACCCCCAACTTGTGCCCTGCATTGGAGATGAGATCCTCAAAAATACAGCTACATGCTGTCCTTATTTACGATGTTCTTGAGGCAACAGCCAACCTGGCAGTGCAAGTGGTGCCACGCACAGGATGGCCATGTGTTCACATGTGAATGAATGACTACTCATTTATATAGCGCATGTTTACCCGGAGGCATCCCAGCGCTGCAGTGGTCCCATTCATCCCCTGAGAGATTACGGAAATAAGAAGGTTTTTAGCATATTCCTAAAGCTAGGATGGTTCTCCTCCATCCGAATAGGGTCCGGCAGGTTGTTCCAAAGTTTGGCTGACTGAACAGAAAAACGTCTGCCACCCATGCAGCTTCTAGATCTAAGGGTCCTATTGGTTTGGTAAGGGCAGAACAAAGGTTGAATTAGATCAGGTCCTGTCTTAGTTAAGGCTTTATGGACAATAGTCATAGCCTTGAATTCATTTTACTCTGCCTTCTGAAAGCCACAGAAATGAGAATGCTGCTCAGCACACTTGGATTTCTGAACCTATTTTGTTGAACCCTGCTTTATTGTATCAACCCCAAGACAACATGCACACTAGGGGGTCGATTACGATGGAGGATTTTCCGCATCCTCTGGGCAGGCGGAACCCACCGCCGGCCCGGTGGATGCGGAAAATCCTCTGCGGAGCCTCAAAGGACCCACCACAATATTAGGATGGCGGTGGGTCTGAAATTCCGTCTGCAGCTTTTCCGCCGCGGTCGCCTTCCGACCGTGGCGGAAAAGCTATACCATGGCTGGCGGTGTCTATCAGACACCGCCAGCCATATTTGGATGGTGTAAATGTCATGCTTTTCCGCGGCGGCTTTTCCGCCGTGGAAAAGCATACAAAGTTTCAATTCGGGGGCCCGTTGCGGGCCCCCTGGGTGAAGGGGGGGTGGGGGTGCACATGGGGGTACCTATGGTACCCTCCTGCATTTGCGTGCACAAAGCAGCAGGCACCGCGCGGTGCCTGCCGCTTTGTGCATGCAAATGCGATGCTTGCATTTTTAATATTGCGGCGGGTGCAACTTGAAGCTGCACCCGCCGCAATGTTAAAGATAGAGGATGTAACTGCCACCCTGGCGGTCAAATCCTAATCTGCACGGAGGGAACGCCGCAGCCCATGCGGACGTTCCCTCCTCCTCAGGGTTCGCGGATGGACTCAAGTCCGTCCGCGATCCTAATCGACCCTTAAGAGTTTATCCCAGGACTCAGCACACTTGGACTACCAAACTTATATGTTGGAATACTGCTTATTGTATGGACCTTGCTCAAAAACTGTTGTGAAGCGCTCCAATACCCTTGGGTCAGGCAAGCGCTACATAAAACTCTTTAAATAAAGAAGAGGCGCCCACCAACGTTGTTCCGTCAAACTCACGGGGTTGGATAGATTAATGGAATGCATTTCTCTGCAAGGATCTTTTGGTTGCTTCCCTAGAAATTAAGCCATGCACAGCACTGTTACTGATGCCACACACATGCGTTAATATAGAGCAATGTGGAAAACCCACATGCAACACACTTGAGCCCTGCGAGCATTGTGACTTTGCCAGCGCCAGTCACACAGCAAGTCCTGCCAGAAGCACGAAGGAGGGACAAGCTTTGTGAGTAAGCATGCTTCTGCATATGTAATTCCAAGGGCCAGATACCCCACACAAATGGGCCTATTCACAAACATTTTGTAATATGATAGTAGTACTAATATACTGTGGTAGATTGGGTTCTATGCCCTCATGCAGGTGGATAACGACACAGAGGCATGATTATGGTAACTGGATCAGGCCCATGGCACGTGAGCCCGGTCCATTCTATTTTCAGGGTCACCTGACAAGTGACACCTGTGATGGATGGGGGTGAGCTGGGTATGGATGCCAGCCATCAGGGAGTGGCTGGTTACTGGTCCCATCAGACACTACATCCCTCTCAGACTTTATTGAAGAGAAACAAACAAGTCCAACCTGTGGGAGAGAAGAAAAAACAAAACAAAACACCACTGAGTCACTTTAGGCAGTCCAAAAGACAATAGAGGATCAGCAAATAGGTGCAGCTGTTCCCATTCACCCTCACAGCACGCGCCCTTGGTTTCACCAGATGAGTCTGAGAAGAGCGACATGGATGAAGTCTAGGCTCCAGTGGTGGCTGGCATCGCTTCTGTGTGGCTGTGCGGGTTCAGGGGGGTCTCGCTGTGCTTCGTTGTTTGGTTTCTACTCCGCTCATGGTACTGAAGGGAGTCAGAACAGTTCAAACTGGGGAATGAATAAGGAGCACATGGCGAGTCTACTGCACAGTATTCTTTTAAGACACCCTTTTACTCCTGTAGCAGCGTATTAAACAGCGGTTTACCATGTATTCTTCAACCACCTCCCAATTGGATTTTCAACACGGCGTGCACCCTCTTCATGGGCATGGCTGCTGTAGAGGCATCAACTTGCTGTCGACAACATCCTCACTTCTCGGTTGGCAACATGCTGGCAGGAGTGCCTAAGTTGCAGCCTACACTTTTCTCCATGCCAAACTTCATAGCTGCTGCCAGTTGACACGGGGGTCAGACCCACTCATCGCCATTGTGGTGGGTTGGGCCCTAGGTCCTCATGCAGGTGGAATAATGACACAAAGGCATGATTATGGTAACTGGAACTAGCCTCTAGCACATGCGCCGGCCGCCTTTATTTTCAGGGTTACCTGACCGTTAACATCTGTGATGGATGAATGTGGGGGTGGAAGCCAGGCCTCACGGACTGGCTGGTTATAAGTCACATTTATTGGAAGACTAGAACGTGTCCCACAGGACACAAAAATAGTTCTACTAACGTACTACACAATGCTATTCACAAAACTATATTAGAGGTCTATGCCATCTTTTCATTGTTGAGACCTTTGCCCGATTGCGGATTCTCAACAGACTAAGGGCCTGCTAATGAGTGGGTCGCAATTTCCGATCCCTGTGTATATCCCTGTTTTGAGTTATGAGTTGAGTGTAATTTAACTCTTCCGATAATTACCTGTTAATTATTGGATGTGTTAAATACGACAATCTTTGTTATTTTTCAGCAGGTCCAACCTGCCCAAACGTAACAGAGGAAATTGTACGGTACTCACTGTATCATACAGACTTTTGGTGTGCTAAACACCTAAATCTGCATGGTAATCCCCACAAACTCGTAATGGGTGTTATTTATTGCACACAATAAATAACATACTCCTTGAAATTGTTATTTATATTGTGCAATAAATAACACTAAACTCATTATGAGGCACTTAGTATACATTGTAGTAGTAAATGTGGGAGGGACAAATGGGAGTGGCTGGAAAATATACTCCAGCTCAGAGCTGAAGTAAGGCCAGCATCAGATATGGCCAACCATTGGCACTGCAACACTCTCCAATAGAAAATAAAGGAGGTAAGGACTTAGGGCCTGATTTAGATTTTGGCGGATGGGTTACTCCGTCACAACGGTGACATATATTCTATCCGCCTAAATGTAAATCTCATAATATCCTATGGGATTTATATTTCGGAGGACCGGATATCCGTCATCATTGTGACAGAGTAACCAGTTCTCCAAAATCTAAATCAGGCCCTTCAAATAAAACCACTTAGGAACTAATGGTTTAATAAATTAACTAATTTATGGTTTTTGAAGAAATAACAACTTGTATTTAATGTTAAAAAATGTCTACAAATACAACATATTTAGTTTTTTGCACTTTAAAATATTTTATTAACCTATTATATTTAAAACAAACTGAATGTAACAATAATATTTATCAAATATAAATAATTACTATTAAATAAGTCTGTACATCATTGAATTATTTTACCTATATTAAAATATATATATTTTTAGCTTTAGGTGGGAAGCTATTTCTTTAACTCAAACTTTAGAAAAAGACATATGTTTTTAATTTAATATATTCAAAGTAGTGGCATTGTTCTGTAAGTTCTTTAGTTGTTCTACATTAAAATTTGTAAAAATTATTGAACATTAATATTTAATATGACAACATTTAGTTCTTTTTTTCTTAAAGCTTATCCATGCCAGGAGTGAGAATGGTGACATTAGGAGTGTTCTTTGGGTATGGTTTGTGCAACAGGGGCAGATGGCAGAACTGGGGCAGGTATGGGCCGAGCAGTGCTTGTGCCCTGTTGATGAGGGGGTTATGATCTAGTCTCCTTCTATCCAGTACTTGAAGATACTGCCTATTTGTGCTAACAAATAGTCTACAGAGAACTGACTAGCCTCCAGGCTGAAACATCTGCTTGTAAAATATTTCAAACTGCTACATGACAGTGGATGATTCATTTCATGGCGCGCCATGGACTCAGTTCCTCAAGTAAACCAAGAGAAAGGTGAGTTGACAAGAGTAACATGTGAAAGGAGAAGAGTAGTTCTTCTGGTGCCACTGCATCAAGTAGCCCTCCCACACGTACACAGAATAGAGTGGAGACATCTTGAGCTCTTGTGTGTTTAGAGAGACCAGTAAAGAGTCCACCCTATCCCAAAATTTGGCACAAGGGCATGAGCATATGCTGCTCGGAGGGGAAGCCAGTGAAGTGGACAGGGCCATGCATGACTCATCCAGGAACATCTATGGGATATTAAGTGTTCAGACATCACACATCGCTTTACAGCATCACTCCTTCGCTGGAGAGCAGGAAACATGAACACCAAAATGGTAATAAACCACATTTACTACCATTTTATTTTTCGTCCTGGCAGCAGCCGAGTCTGAGGGCAGGTCAGCAGCAGGGAGGAACAGTGCACCCTTCAGGTTTAGAGTACGAATGTCACTTTGGCGGCTGTCTTGTGATGGCCAACCTGACATGCGCACTTTAAACACTCCATCCCCAGTGGTCTCAGACAGCTGCGTGAAGAGCAAGCACAGAGCCACTGGTCTTTAAGGAACGCCGCACCAGCACGCTGCAGCCAACCCTGGTGCTTCTCTCATGCTACTGAGAGAAGCATCTGTGTTGATAGTGGGGAGTTGCTTGCTGCAGCTCTAAAATCCTGTGCTGCCAAATGAAGAGGAGCTCCCAGCAGGAGGCAACAGGTAAGTAAATCTTTTTATGTTTTTTAATATTACGTTCCTTTAATTCACTGACAAATACAGTTTAAAGTGGACCATGATTCAGAGCTTTGGCTTTGGGCCTAAGGGCACTGATGGTTGTTATTAGTGCCCATCAGTGTGCCTGTCGCGGCCCCCCCACACCTGTGTTAATTGCAGCTGGACACCAATGTCGACTTACTGAACATTCCAAAAACTTCCATGACCAAGAACACATTTTCAGATTGGTGAAATTACCCCTGCTGCACCTCCACGAAGTAACCGCAAATTGAAGAAATGAAACAAAGAGTGTTTTGGGTAACGGCGCTCAGATCCATGGTGCTGGACAGAAATGGTGATCCAGAACTGGATGGTATAAAGTAACAGAGCTCTAAACAAGGACTCTGTTGCCAGTTCTATTATTTGCATGTTGCCTTTTATTCATTTTTTCTGTTTAAGAAATGTTTATTAAGTTTTTCAAGTACATAAGACAAAGAGAAAAAAAAAAGGAAACAATAAAATGATACATGGATAAAAGCCATAAAATGTCATATATAACATAAGTAAGATAAACAAGCAGGCAAATAGCAAATGATCAAATAGGAACATTAGAATTAAAAAGAAGGGGAGAGGAAAAGAAAGCAAGGAAGAGAAAGGAGGAAGAAAGAAAGGAGAGATGGCAAATAGTCAGGGGGGAGAGAACCAAAAATTGGGTTAGACGATAGTAGAAAGAGGAAGAGAGAGAGAATTAACGAACAGGAGGGAGTGTAGAAAGATAAGTAGTGAAAGGAAGCCAAAGAAGATCTGACTTGATTTTTAGGGAAACAGAAGAGGAGGAACCAGAAGAAATTCGATTTTCATCACAAATAAAATTCCACCAATTCAGTAGAGAAATCTTTGAATTGTCCTTCCAGGATGATAAAATAACTTTAAAAGCTAATGCAATAAAAAGATCAAATAATCTAGGAGAAGAAAATGCAACATCTATATCAGGTACCAAGGAACCAAGAAAAACATTCTGTAAAGTTAAAATAGTATTAAAGTTAAACACTAACATGCAAACATTCCAAACAGAATTCCAAAAGGATAAAACATTAGACCATTCATAAAGTACATGTGTTAACGTGCCCGTTTCAGTGGAACATGACCAACATAATGGAGATGATTTGGGTGAAAATTTACAAATGTTAATAGGAGTAATACGTGTTCTTTGATAAATAAAATACAAAGAATGAGTAATACGAGCAGCAGCAGAAACTTTAAATATTTTGGACCATAGTTTGTCCCAGGTAAAAACAGATAAAGAAACGGATACATCTGTTTCCCATGCAGTCTCAATTGGAGACTTAGGACGTTCAACAACAGTTGATAATAATAACTTATATACAATAGCGCCTTTAGGTCTGTGAGTTGATAATAAAGAATATATAAGAGTGGAAGGGGATATAGACGGTACATGAGGAGGAAGGGCAAAAGAAAGTAGATGAGATTGTATGGCATTAACAATAATATCATACTCATTGAGGAAGGAGTCAGGTAATTGATAGTTTACTTGTAAGGTAGAGAAGGGGATAATAGAAAAGTTGTGCAATAATTGATGAACAAAAATAATACCCTTTTCTTTCCAGTATTTGTAGTAAAATGATTTACCTTTATATTTGAGAAATTTATTGTACCATACAATGGAAGACAAAAAGCATTGGAGTAAAATCTTTAGAAAAGGTATTATAGAGCAAAGCTCAGGAGTATTTTAAAAAAAGGATTAATAGACTAAAAGGTACAATTTGACATAAAAATAACCTGTTGAAAAGAGAAATCTTTCAAGAGGGAGCGTTCAAAATGAACCCATTTGGGAACAGGACAGTCCACAAAATCAAACGCTAATGAAAAAGATTGTTTAATCAAAAAAGCAGAATGATAAGCAATAAAATTTGGAAAACGTACACCACCTTCATCCTTAGGACGTATAAGCTTGTTTAGAGCAATTCGTGGGTGTTTGTAGTTCCATAAAAATGTTATGCATATAGAATTAATTTTAGAAAAATATGTATTGGGAATTTTAACAGGAAGCATAGACAATGTATATAAAACATGAGGCACAATCATCATTTTCATAGTATCTAACCTGCCCCACCAGGAGAGATATAGGGGTGACCAAGTGAGGAGGAGTAATTGAATTTTATTTAGTAATGCAGCAAGCGTGAATTTAAGTGTATCGTGCAGGGAAGACGAAAACCAAATGCCAAGGTATTTAATTTTACAAGGGCACCAAGCAAAATTAGTATCACTGAACACAAATTGATAGCATGTAGAATTTCCGGGTAACACTTCAGTTTTAGAGAGGTTCGGGGACAAGAGTACAAAAGCTTAATATAGGAAATGAAAGAGGGTCCAAAACCAAACCACTGGAGAGTGTGAAACATAAATTGCCAATTAATACGATCAAAGGCCTTTTCGGCATCCAAGGACATAGCTGCAAGGGGAGATTTATATTTTTTTGCCATAAGAAATGATATTAGCAAACATCCGAGCATTATCAGATGCTAATCTGCCCTTCACAAATCCAACTTGATCAGTCTTAATCAAGAGAGGAATAATAGTATCAAGTCGGAAAGCAAGAATTTTGGCAAAGATTTTACAGTCATAATTAATTAACGATATAGGACGGAAATTTTTACAATAGAAATGATCCTTATCAGATTTGGGTATGATAACAATTCAAGCATCCATGAAAGAGCCAGACGCTTTTGCGTCAGCAATAAATGAGTTAAAAAGTTGAAGAAGTTTAGGGACAAAAATGGAATTAAAGGTATTGTAAAATTCAACAGATAAGCCATCGGGACCCGGGCCTTTTGATTACTTTGGGGCTTTAATGGCATTAGTTATCTCTTGAGGAGTAATATCTTTTTCTAACACATTAAATTCATCAGGTAAAGGTGGAGGGGAGGGTAGGCTTGAAAAGAAGGTGTTTAAGTTCAAATTAGTGGGAAATGTGTCATCGGAAGAGAGATTTATAATAGTCATGGAAAACCTCAGCAATGTCTTTGTCCGATGATACTAGTTTGTTAGTAAGTATGGGCGAATTTTGCGAATCTCGCGTTCGCGAATTTTGCGGATTTGCGAACTCGCAATCCGCAAAACCCGCGAATTCTTGCAAATTTGCGGATTTTTTTTTTTTGTGTTCGCAAGGATTTCTGCCAGTTCGCGAGGGTTTCGTACAAGTTCGCAATTGCGAACTTACATTTCGGCACGCAACGGTCGCGATTATGTTGTTTCTACGTCTGGTTCATCATCACAGGTTCCCAGCACCCTCTGTTTCACCACTGCAACCCTCTGTTACATTAATGCCACCCTCTGGTTCATCATTACTGTACATTATGGGGGGGAAAAGCAAGCACACCAGCCCAGCTTCAACTGACATGAATTAATTTGGGGTTAGTTTATTAATGTGTCACTGTTTTAAAATTCTAGTCTGGCACCTGCTTCCTTATCTGTAATTTTGCTTTCTGTTGCAGTGCATTTTTTTCCCCAGGACCTTTGTGGCCTACTTGTAGCTATTCTATGAGCCTGCTGTGAGGGTCAGAGCAGGGTCATACAATTGTTGCAACTAGCAACTGAATTCTGGAGGGGCCCCAGTCAGGAAGCACTACAGGGAATTGTTACTAATGATGAGTTTGAACTCTTGAACTCTTGCCCCTGCCGAGTGCCTTCAGTTTTGAAAAACTCGGGGCGCGAACACGCGCGAGATCGGATTCGGATTCGGAAGTTGCAAATTCGTACGAATATGCAATTTGTTTTTTTTGCGGCGTGTTAGTTGGCAAGGTTTTGTGCGTTTTTGCGAGCCGCTCGTAGCGCAAGGCGCGAAGTTACCCTCGCGGTCGTTCTGAGGTAATATGAATTTTTATGGTCAATTGTGTCCCCTATCGTAGACCCCAACGGCTCCATGTACGTGCTTCAAATACATGTATGTTCCCTCCACTTTCAGCTATGAAGACGCAAATACATTTGCGTCCAACGTTAACATGTCCTCTTTCAGATCCACCATGAATGGGTCGGATATTCAGTTCCTAAGTGTGCCTTGCCAACGTCTTTACATGGTGCACTTTCATGTTTCACTAGCTCTGGTGAGTTAGGCCCTGATTCCTGCCATCGCACCCTTTCTGCCTTCTGTCTCTGAAAGCTGCAGTCTGCTGTTTCCTGACCCTTGACTTACTCCCTGCACGACGAGCTGTGCCTGGCTCGACCTGCTTGCCTGCCAAGACTGTATTCGGCCTTCAAGTTATCTGCTCCGCTCCTCGAAAATACATTCCTGTCTAGTAGTTTAGGAAAACATCCTTCCCAGCTGCAGAGCAAAGGGCCCGGCCTCTCTGTCTCCGTGCAAGTAATTTCCTGCTCCTGTTACCATGGTAGGCCCATGGCCCCCTTGCTTTACACGTAGACACGTAGTCACATATGCACGCACTAGCAGTCAGTATAGAATAGCCTCTGCCCGAGAGACCTTTCCTTCTAGATAATACAGTTCCTCAAACACAATGTATTAGATATGATTTGGGATTAGGTTGTTCTGACACCCCAGACTTCTGTCTCCTCATGTAGGGCTAAATGTCAAGTCCCCTTCACCCTCCAGTTTCACGTCAATCACACGTCATGCTGCTGCGCGCGCATCCATGCCATGTATTTCTGCTGACACTGCAGGATTCCCCTATGGACCCACCCACTTGTGACACCTCTATGTGACGTGTCTAGCACACACCTCCGTGTACGCCCTCATGCACGCCTTCTGTTACGTACATGTGTTCTTATCTCGTTTCTCTCAGCTGTTACGCCTTCTGCATCTATCACTATTGTAATGCATTGACTATATATATGATGTTCTGTTAATAAAGCATTGTACATGTCCATGTCCATCCCCTTCCTGAATCCTTGTGGTGATGGAACATGCTACCTGGTTCGAACCAATTCCTTTTTAAGGAATAAAACCTTCATAAAACTCAGATGCCATGGACTCTGCCTCTTATTTTTTGACTGAGTTATTCTAATTGAACTTTACCGCATAAATTAAGTATAGGTCATTTAAATTTACCACATAATTGGCGCCTGAACAGGGACCCCTCCCCCACCTTACGCGCCGGCGGTGCGTTGCAGGCCCGGTCCCCTGCCACAGCCGGACGGACAACTACGCGTACCCGCAGGATTTCCTGTATCTCCCTCAGGCCAACGGAGGTGACTGAGGCTGCGATCGACACCCAGACGAGGCGGTGAGGAGTGCGGAGGATCCCGACCAGAGCCTAGCTGAGAGAGCAAAGTCCGAGGTATTCAGAGGCCCACCAGTTCCGAAGTTCCGAAGTACCTACGTCACGAGTTGAGTCGAGTCCAGTCCGGTCCAGTCCAGTGTCGAGTTTCCGAGGCCTTCCGCTCCGTGCTTCCCGGTGAGTACCGTTCCTGGGGACGCATCTAGACGGGTGCATTAATTGGTGCCCGGTCAAGACGGGTTTGGGTACACAGACCCGGTCTGCACTGTTTAGCGGTGTATCTGTACTGTTTAGCAGTATATCGAGTATGCAGGTAGCTAGTTTTATTCTAGTTATTGTGGTTCGTTTTTCAAAATGTTTAAATGTGTTTTAATGTCGTGGTATGAGTGATTGTTCGATCTACATTATCGTGTTTATTGTGTTAGTTGTGTCCATGCTCCAAGTAAGTATCAAGTACCAAGTAGTACGGCTGAAACATGCCGCTGTTTTCCAAACTGAAACAAATAGGAACTAGAAAAGGGATACTAGAGGAAGCTGTTCCCATTCCACCCAGGGACACTCCAGGGTATTTTATGTACCACAAACACGGCTTAGATGCTGTATTATATCTCGACTTGTGGGTGGATTACACCAAAGATCTATCAGAGAATCAGAGATGGCCTGCTACAGGGACATGGGATGCCGAGTGCATCATGAGAGTAGAAGAAGCATTATGGAAAAAGAAAGCCAGACAGTCACAGAAAGATGCCATTGAATTATGGCGTAAAGAATCACACAGACGTACAGAGAAAGAATTCAGAAAAGCAGAAAAACATAGAGAGGATTCAGACAAAGCCCGAGAAAACGTCTTAGTTGAAGAGGGGATACGAGTAAAAGCAGAACAAGTAGACCGACAACGAAACACTCTTGTGAATGGTATGTATCCTCTTCTGGCCGAGGGTTTACCTAAGGCCACTCCGGAAATACCGAAGGATCTCCCCCCTCCATTGCTCCCGACTAAAGTACACCACAAGAACCCAAAAGACATTTTCCTTTCTTCCTATCTAGACGATGTAGCTCCCTCATATACTTCTGCACCTGCTCATGTACCCGTACCACCTGCTCCTGCTGACATCTCCCTACCCCTACAGCATCAGCTCCCAGGTCTGCTGCCCGCACCTGCTCCCATTGTCCCCCCCGGTATCCAACAACTGCACCCATCAAATCCTTTTGGGACTGGCGTGGCCCAGGACCCAACCCAGCTACAGCAAGTACAGTCAGGTTATGCTCAAGCCTCCGGTTCAGGAGGTGCTACGGGAGGTTATCAAACACCCCCACAGATACACCGAATTACGATGAGAGATTTAGCAAAGGCACGGACACCGAAATGCGTTCCGGCCGAACTACTTAGACGAGAGCTCACAGACTGCAGATATGACCCAGTGCCTGGTACGTCAGGCTCCATGTTACTAGCGTCCCTACGTTTGAGACGCGTCACAGACTATTTAATGTTACTGCCAGGAATGCCAGAACATCTAGACAAATTGTACAATTTTATTAGAACAGGAGAGGGGCCGGAGTCTGTTGCTGAAGTCATGTCACGTCAGAAAGTTGAGACTAAAGGTTTGATAATGCGATTTTTGGTTAATTGCTTAATAAGAGAACACGATCAGGCAGGTTTTCCGCAAAGTGAGATGGATAGACTGATTAGATGGAGCCAGAATATGTCGGAGGGTAAACATGATAAGGAAAACCAAGTACATCATATGGTTAGAAAGCTCCGTAAAGAAATAATAGAAATACATGCCCAGCGAGCACCTGACGAAGATCTTGAATTAGACGATCCAACTTCCTCGCAAGAGGAGGAGGAAACAGAGGAATTAGCAGAAACTTCGCAACAGTCAGACAAAGGGACAATAGCATATGTAGGTAAGGGAAAATACCTTAAGAAAAGAATACGTCCAGAAACTAAGAGACTTTTTCACACTGCTATGTCAAATCCGAAGACTCCTGAACATCTGTTTCAGGCTACCGATAAAATACTTCAAGAACGAATGGGGTACCATGTACTCGATTGTATGGATGAACAAGAATTGGCCAGGTCAGCAGTACAATGGGCTGACAATTCTGATAAATATAGTGATGACGCATTAGCGCAGACCTTTTTGAACCTTTCCCCTGATGAACAGAAATTAGCTGGAATATACATTATTCAGCATCTCATTACGTTGTTCAAAAGCCAACATTCTGATCCAGGTCCCTTACCTGATATTTTAATAGAGCTACTCTCGAATAGATGGAGAGGTCTAGGTACCGACTTAATTAAAGAAATTATAAAACATCGGCACAGATATAGTACTTTCCTGAATCCACAGTTTGTTCCAGCTCCACCCGTAGTAAGAAAAATGTATTACATAGACAGACAGAATCCCTTGCGAGAAGTGCATCCAGTTAGGAATGATGATAATACCTTTAGACGTGTGTTTGTGTACACGCCCATAACAAAAATGGAACTATTAGAAATGAAGAAACTAGTGCCTAGTCACGATAAAGACCCTGCAGGTTTTCACCGTGAAATAAAAGACATGTTACTCATGGGTGATTATACCTATCCCGACATTATGAAAATATTAAAAGTATTACTGCCTGCCGGTATTTACGAGAAACTGAAAGAAAAAGAATGGGAGGTGGGAGAGCAAAAGATTGATTGGGCTGCATTAGAGAACGAAGAAAATACTCGAACCCCAGGCCTAGGGCTTGGGGACAAAACTAAAGCATTACCAGGATTGTTAGTACAGGTTTTGCCACTTTTGTTAGCAACAAAAAAGGAGGACTGGGATGCAATCTCAGCCTGCAAACAGAAACCCGATGAAGACACTAGTGATTTTTATTCACGATTTGAGAAATGTTTTATTATTAATAGTGGCCTGAAAGCAAGTAGCGAGTCATATCCACATCTTTTTGTATCCAAATTGGTCGAAAATTCCCTGCCCCAGGTTAAGAACCGAGTACTGAAAGTCGAGAGCACATGGCAAGCAAACACGCCTTCACAAATGTTACAAATGTTACAGTATCACCAGAATAGAATTAGGGAAGAACATGAGCACGAACAAAGACGTATGAAAGACACAAAAATGAAAATGCTAGTCGCTCAGTCAGTTCCAGCTGACGGTAATAAAAAGGGTATGACACAATCCAATAATTCAGCAGCTCCTGTTAAAGGGACATGCAACTATTGTAAACAGCCAGGTCACTATATAAACGATTGTGCAGTATTGAAACACAATATAGCTACAGGTAAAACTAAAGAAAGACCGCGTCCTCCTAGACAGGACCAGGCCCAACAACAAGTATCACAGAATATCCAGCCTATGCAAGCTCCACAACAGACAGTGCAGACCGTAGCGGTACCACAGCCACAGCCCATTGCCGCAACACAACATGCAACGCAACAGATGTACCAGTATGCACAAACAGATTATCCCGATTATCAACGATACACATGAAACAGCCTAGAGAGGGAAGTTGGCTTGCCTCTTATTGAGGTTCCTGTAGATCAAGAGGGTCCTTACGTACATAGCCAAGTATTAGGGAAAGATAGAAAGTTTTTGATTGATACAGGGGCAAGCAGGACAACTATAAGTCATGACGAGGTTCCAGGGGCACCCCTCTCAGGCTCCCAGAATGTTTCCCTTGGATTTTCAGGCAAACCTATAGTGAATGAAGTATCGAAACCAGTACCTCTTTTAGTTGGTCCGTTGTCTCGCACTACCGATTTGTTATTGACGAGATCATGTCCAGAAAACTTGTTAGGTATCAAGACACTGAAAGCTCTAGGAGCTGTTATTTGCTGTTCTCCGGAAGGAGTAAGATTGTTCCTACGTGACTTTAAGGGTCACTATGTGTTGAGAGATATTGATCCCAGATTACAGAATGTTCCTGCACATTTATGGGCACAAGGCCCCACTGATGTAGGTTGTATGCACATTACACCATATCGAGTCACACTCAGGCCAGGAGTAGTACTACCACGAATCCGACAATACAAGTTACCGCCAGATGCTGTAGCGGCTTTACTGAAAATCATTGACGAGCTCATTGCACAAGGAGTGGTTGTTGAAACCGACTCGAATCTATGTAATTCCCCTATCATTCCGATTCTTAAACGTACTGATCCAAATGCACCCCCAGTTTATCGATTAGTAATCGATTTGCGCGAATTGAATAAATGCATTGTACCACAGTATCCCGTGGTTCCAGACATCTCATCTCTATTGACTGCCATTGATTCCGAAGCAACGTTCTATACTGTAATTGATCTGAAGAACGCCTTCTTTAGTGTCCCAATCGATCCAGAAAGCCAATATCTTTTCGGATTCTGTTTAAATGGTCGAAGCTTCAAATTTGCACGCACACCTCAAGGATTCACAGAAAGCCCCAGCATCTATAGCCAAGCACTGAAAAGACAACTAGACAGTATACACATGCCTGACAACACTGCCCTGTTACAGTATGTCGATGATCTACTGATCACCGCCCGCAGCGAACCTGAATGTGAGCAAGCGTCACTGACGGTTTTGCATTTCCTGGCTGACAAGGGACACAAGGTGTCCCCTTCGAAGTTGCAATTCTGTGTTCAGCAAGTGGTTTACCTTGGGCACTTGCTGTCCAAAGGGGGGAGACAGCTAACACCTGACCGCATTCAGTTAATTGTAAACATGTCACAGCCCAAGACACAAAAGGAGGTACGAGCCTTTATAGGCCTCACTTCTTACTGTAGACAATGGATCCCTCAGTATGCATTTCTAGCGGAACCACTCATACAGCTGACAACCCAGGAGGCAGCGACATCGACTGCCCTCCCTTGGACTCAGGAACATACACAAGCTTTTGACGACTTAAAGAAAGCCTTATGTCAAGCACCAGTTTTAGCGACACCATGTTACAGTAAGCCTTTTACACTTTTTGTTACAGAACGTGAAGGTACTGCATTGTCAGTACTCACTCAGGAACAAGCAGGTTCACACAAACCGTGTGCTTATTTTTCTAGCACATTAGATCCGGTAGCCCAGGCATTGCCTGCGTGCTTGAAATCTGTAGCAGCAACAGCTCTAGCAATCAGACAAAGCGATTCCATAGTGTTAGGACACCAATTGACGGTACAAGTTCCACACTCCGTGGAAGTTCTTTTAAACCGAACACAGACCCAGCACTTGACGATAGCGCGACTGACAGGTTATGAATTGACATTGTTTCAGCCACACATAGAAATCAGACGTTGCAACACATTGAACCCTGCTACACTTTTGCCATTAAGTGAGACAGACCCATTGGCACATGATTGTATTGAAGTCATTACCATTACGACGAAACCCAGACAAGACTTGACAGACACCGCATTACCAGATCCAGACCTGACACTTTATGTGGATGGTTCATGCATGAGAACAAGTACAGGAGAATTAGTGGCCGCCTACGCAGTCACGACAGAAACTGAAGTCATAGAAACGAATTGTATTGACACCCTGTCGGCTCAAGCAGCAGAGCTCATCGCTCTGACTCAAGCCTGTATTCAAGCCAAGAACAAAAGAGTTAACATATACACAGATTCACGTTATGCATTTGGAGTTGTACACGACTTCGGAGTGCTCTGGCGAGAGAGAGGTTTTTTGACTTCTCACGGTGCCAAAATTCAGCATGGTCCCCTCATTCAAGCTCTGTTAGATGCAATACATCTGCCTACAGCGATATCCATCATGAAGTGCAAGGCACATACGAAAGTCACAGATACAATTTCCCAGGGGAACGACCTGGCAGACCGAACAGCAAAGCATACAGCTCAGACTCAGACTCACGCAACTGATCTGACAAAGACAATAGTCCAGACACCGACACATTGTATGACAGTTAAGGATCCCGCCCTAGATGTAATTGATATACAGACACATGCTACACCAGACGAAATCAAGAAATGGATTGAACTAGGAGGGGTCCAGACAGAACAGGGATGGATGACGAAGGGAAAATCTACATGGTTTCTCCCTGACTCTATGGTCCAAGTAATCATTAACACAGTACACAGTCCTGCACATTTAGGAGAAAAAGCCATGTTAGACAGTATTCAAAACCTCTGGTTCAATAAACATTTACGAGCAGCAGCCAAACAGAAAGTGCGCACTTGCATGATCTGTTGTCAGTTCAACCCAGGTAAAAGCATTCCCGTAGAGCAAGGTGGATTTCATCCTCCCGATCACCCTTTTGAAGTCCTCCAGATGGATTATATCCAGATGGAACGTTGTCGAGGATTCAAATATGTCCTCGTAGTTGTATGTGCACTCTCCTGTTGGACAGAAGCATATCCAGTCCCAGATTACACTGCTCCGACCACTGCCAAGCAGCTGGTTTGTGAATTCTTCCCCAGATATGGTTTGCCCCGCATCGTATATTCAGATAACGGTCAGCCATTCTCGTCCGAGCTTATGAAGCAGGTATCTCTCCTGCTCGGCTATCAATGGAAGTTCCACTGTGTCCGACATCCCGAGGCAGCAGGTCTCGTGGAACGTCATAATCAGACTCTGAAAATTCGTCTTGCCAAGATCTGTAGAGAGAAAGGCGTCGACTGGATAGTAGCTTTACCAGTTGCGCTCTTTTTTATGAGAATGGTCGCACACTCAAGAACAGGGCTATCCCCGTACGAGGTGGTCTTTGGTAGGCCACCGAATATGTGGGGGACGCCTCTGCCGAGAAAAATAACCGATGTTGATTGTAACATGCTGACAGATTACCTTGCTTCCTTGATGTCTGCACTACAATCATGTCGTTCACAGGTTGCTGCAGCCTTTCCCGACAACACCGAGGTGAAGCCACATGAAGTTGTTCCGGGGGACCTCGTATTCATAAGGAACTTTGACAGGAGAAGTCCGCTGGAGCCCCGTTGGCAAGCGCCGAAGCTAGTACTTTTGACTACAAGGACCGCGATAAAAGTGGAGGGCCGCAAGGGCTGGCTTCACTCGAGTCATGTAAAGAAATACCATGGACTGCCGCCAGATTTGAACTCTCAGCCCTGCCCTCCTCCACAGACTGACTCCAAACTCCCCCTGGTCGAGAAAACTTCTTCCCAAGAATATAAATTAAAATTGAGGTCTAGCAAGTCAGACAGTTTAATTGTTTAAGTCCTCCCCTAGGTGAATCGGTTAGACAAGTCTCTGACATGTATCCCCTAGACCCCAATAGAGAGAGAGATAGACAGAAACAGCTCAAGAAACGTGAATATTGTAAATCACTTCGCAGCCACTGTATCATGACACTATTGATTATGTTTTTTCTGAGTCTTTTGATTATTGCTGCAAGTATACTGTTGCATATATACTATCCTATTTTCAAGCGTGCACATTCTTCCTTCAATATCACTGCCGAGCACTCTTTCAGTGAACTGCCCCCACATGAGTTATCTTACCGACTTGTGCTGCGCAACAACACATTCATTAGTATGTTACATCATTCCCATCAGACCAGCAATGCTACCAATTGTTGGATATGTGGCCGACTTCCTCCCTATCAGAAATACAAGGGAGTTCTGCCCCTCTTTCCGTACCCGTTCACACACAATGGTTCCTGTGGTGCATGGTTTAGTTTGATTAATTCCTTAGATTCCAATTCCGTAGTTTACCAGGGCCACTGGGTATGGGGAAATCTGAACACCGTTTTGCATAAAGTATGTTTCCCTGACAAGGAGGGTCTTCCCAAAAGGACAGGGACTGATCTAGAAAATGAAGTATATGGATTAGGTAACTTTACACTTAACCTCATGATTCTGAATGTTGAATCCGAAACCGAACCAGTCTTGCCCGCCATGTCCGTATTACCAGTCAAAGGTGAATTATGTGTCAGAAAGAATGGTTCAGTACACCTGGGTCATAGTAAATGTACTACTGTGATCGAATTCAGTGACAAAGGCAAGTCTACATTTAAAGCTTCCCGTCATTCCTATTTCATTTGTGGTCATACCGCATATATACGCTTACCTCTAGATTGGGATGGTACCTGTTACATTGCATTCCTTCTGCCACCTGTTTTCCTAGCCCCTCCTGATTATCATAGGGACTCCCATCTAGTACACAATAGACCCCAGAGAGATCTCCCTATTGTCGACTATACTGAAACGGCATGGGAACAATATACAGACTTCAATAAAGGTTTCTTTCCCTACTTAGGTGCTGTCTTTAATAGTAAACTGATACGAAAATTAACCAGAACCCTCGAAGCAGTAGTGAATGAAACTACTTCCGCCCTAGGTAACTTAACAGAGGAGCAGTCTGCTATGCGGATTGTTGTTCTTCAAAATTGTCTTGTCCTTGACGTCATCCTGGCCGATAGGGGCGGAGCTTGTAGAGTCATCGGATCGAGTTGCTGTGTTTTCATTCCAGAAAACGCGCCATCAGTATATAGAGCCATAACCCGTCTTCATAAGATTGCAAGTCAGATACACCAGAATCCAGGCACCTGGACTTGGTCCGGTTGGTTCTGGAGCGTGTTGTCAGCCTGGGGATGGAAGGTCCTATCCTTCCTAGGTATTGCCCTTCTCATAGTATTCAGTTGCTGTCTATGTCTACAATGTGGGCCAGCGATTTGCGGCTTGTGCGCCACATCATGTATTCCTCATTCAAGTCCACGTTCAAAACACCGTAAGAAGAAAGAAGAGCAAATGATGTTACATGAACAGATTGATAGATTAATGAGGATTGATATCTCATGAAGGGTCCGTAGGGGACAAGGAGGGAATGAGGTAATATGAATTTTTATGGTCAATTGTGTCCCCTATCGTAGACCCCAACGGCTCCATGTACGTGCTTCAAATACATGTATGTTCCCTCCACTTTCAGCTATGAAGACGCAAATACATTTCGTCCAACGTTAACATGTCCTCTTTCAGATCTACCATGAATGGGTCGGATATTCAGTTCCTAAGTGTGCCTTGCCAACGTCTTTACATGGTGCACTTTCATGTTTCACTAGCTCTGGTGAGTTAGGCCCTGATTCCTGCCATCGCACCCTTTCTGCCTTCTGTCTCTGAAAGCTGCAGTCTGCTGTTTCCTGACCCTTGACTTACTCCCTGCGCGACGAGCGGTGCCTGGCTCGACCTGCTTGCCTGCCAAGACTGTATTCGGCCTTCAAGTTATCTGCTCCGCTCCTCGAAAATACATTCCTGTCTAGTAGTTTAGGAAAACATCCTTCCCAGCTGCAGAGCAAAGGGCCCGGCCTCTCTGTCTCCGTGCAAGTAATTTCCTGCTCCTGTTACCATGGTAGGCCCATGGCCCCCTTGCTTTACACGTAGACACGTAGTCACATATGCACGCACTAGCAGTCAGTATAGAATAGCCTCTGCCCGAGAGACCTTTCCTTCTAGATAATACAGTTCCTCAAACACAAGATATTAGATATGATTTGGGATTAGGTTGTTCTGACACCCCAGACTTCTGTCTCCTCATGTAGGGCTAAATGTCAAGTCCCCTTCACCCTCCAGTTTCACGTCAATCACACGTCATGCTGCTGCGCGCGCATCCATGCCATGTATTTCTGCTGACACTGCAGGATTCCCCTATGGATCCACCCACTTGTGACACCTCTATGTGACGTGTCTAGCACACACCTCCGTGTACGCCCTCATGCACGCCTTCTGTTACGTACATGTGTTCTTATCTCGTTTCTCTCAGCTGTTACGCCTTCTGCATCTATCACTATTTTAATGCATTGACTATATATATGATGTTCTGTTAATAAAGCATTGTACATGTCCATGTCCATCCCCTTCCTGAATCCTTGTGGTGATGGAACATGCTACCTGGTTCGAACCAATTCCTTTTTAAGGAATAAAACCTTCATAAAACTCAGATGCCACGGACTCTGCCTCTTATTTTTTGACTGAGTTATTCTTATTGAACTTTACCGCATAAATTAAGTATAGGTAATTTAAATTTACCACAGTTCAAGGGCGTGGCCATCTTGTTTGCCTGACGTATTTCCGTTTCCGGGCGCGAAGTGTAATCTCGCAAAGTCTGCGGCTTGCCAGTACAGTTTTGCGCGTGTTCGCAAGGAAAATCTCGCGCGAACTTACCCGCGCGGTCGTGAACGGGCGCGGCCATCTTGTTTCTCGTTCATTGCTATGGTTCTGGGCATGGTCTTTGTATCCTCTGTCAATCTCTGCCAGTTTTTTTTTATCTATTTTACTTATTATCTATCCCTCTATTTTTCTAGCCCTATATTTTTGTGTTTACTGCTACTTTTGGTTAATTTTAAACTACTTTTTTAAACTCTTTTCTTTTCTTCTCTTCCCTATTCTATTTCCTTTATTCCTTTTCGCCCAGACCATGGTGAAGGGAGCCGGGAAGCATCCCGAGAAGGGGAAGGGTCCCGCACCCCGTGTCCGGCTCCCGTGCGGGCGTTTGAGGGGGGAGGAGGTCGTACCCAGGGAGATTTTTACCCCGGAGGAGGTGGGCCAACTCATTTTTTATGTTCAGCGCCGCCTCCCCAGGACCATCATGGGAGGCGGCAAGATCAGTGCCGGGTACGGGGTCCGGGAGCGCCGGAAGCGGTGGGAGAAGGTGTGCCAGGCTATTTACCACCACTCTCGGGTCTGGCGCACCTACAACCAGGCCACCCACCGCTGGATGGATGTCCTGACCTGTGAAGCGAGATCTGCTCGACCTCCTTGGCCTTGAGATCCCCGGGCTTGGTGAGTAGTAGTAGCTATTTCTTTACTACTATGTTTCTCCTGCTGTGTTATTCTATTGCAAATTTTTGTTTTTTACCAAGAGCAATAATGCTGCTCATTACATTGTAGGTAAATTATATTTCAAAATCGTGTGTGCATTTCAGGTACACTGCTCTCCTTCTTCTCAGTAGTGTTGCTACTATGCTTATTTGTTTTAGATTTTGTGTTCATTTCATTGGCCTGTGAAATTATGTATGAGTATAGTTTAAAGAACTGCGTAATGCTACACACTAAGGTTCTGATTTTTAATTACCGGCGCACGCCTGCAAAGTAGCAGGGATGCGCCAGTAATTGTGCGTCACGCCACCATCACCCATGGTGCGCCGTATTTACAATGTGGCGCACCATGGGCCCAAAACATCACCAAAGCGTTATGCATCTGTGCCGTAAAGGCGGCGCATTGCCTGAGTTGCGTCGCAACGATGGTGCAGCTCCATCAATGCTCTGGGGTGCCCTATCTCCCCAATGCTGCGTCAAGCCGTACGTCTGCTTCAAGCAGGCGCAGGGTTTGAGTCACGCATCATTGTCCTCAAAGTGACTGATTGAAATCTTGTAGATTTCCCTCAGCCACTTTTAGGATGCGTTCCTGCGCAGGAACGCCCTCCCTTGCGCCGAAACGCCCCCTATTGGCGCAGGGCTTTACAACGTGATGCATCTCCCATATGCGTCACGTTGTTAATATACGCCGCACCATTGCGCCTCTTTTGTGCTGTCGCTGCGTCACAAAAGTCACGCAGCAATGGAGCAAAAGAGCCGCAAGGGGCTTCTAAATCAGCCCCTACAGACTCAAGTCCAGTCCTTCCTTTGTACACATGGCGATAAGAAGAAATAGTGGTGGTGGATTAATAGTTTGAGTATTTTAATGACTGGTTAATGTAGTAGGAAACTTTAGTGTTGTCGCTGATCTTCAATCACGATGGACTTTGGCTGTCACTTTGCGTGCTGCGGACTGCTGCCTGCCAATCCTAGGCAAACCTTTTTAGTACTTTGTTTAATAGTGAGTTACATAGGGTAGTTTCCAATCCGACGGTCCGCAAATCAAGCAATACTAAAGTAATAACGTAGTCGACCACATGAGATTGGTCAATAATATATCCAGTGGAGTCGTTCCCTATTTGCTATTTCACAAAAATATTTTGTTAGTTCTTTTGAAATGTTTGATTTGGTTGAGAAATATCATCCATGTTTTCTGTTTTTCTTTCTTTCATGTTGTACATCAGCTTCCCCCAGGGGCAAGAGGAGGACACAGGAGGAGGAGGAGGAGGGTGCTGTTGACGATGCAGGCCAGGACCGGGCAGGCGAGGGCTCCTTTGCTGGCCCCAGTAAGTTTTAATTTTAATATAGAGTACTTATTTTTTCCTAGCGTTCCTCATTCGAATTTTTCTAAATCGTCTTTGATCTTCTTGTAGACAGGATCTAAATTCCTATCCTGCCTCGACTATGACTCTGTGTGGTATTACTAGATTATTCTTATTAGTCTGTCTGTGTAGCTAACTAAGATTGCACATTTGCAATTTCCATTGGACTCCCATTCTAGTCAGCAATAGCTCTATGCACTGAGTGCAGTCCTCTGGGATTGTCCATAATGTCTTTTCAAGTATTCTAAATGTTTATGCTTTGACCATTGCCAACAATAAAAAGGTGAATGACCACCAAGAAAGAATAAGATACTACTTTACTTTTGGTTTGGATAGGAGGACAATCCATTCTACTACTGTTGCAGGGACAAATCTGCACAAACAGAACTATGGACACTAAATAATGCATTGCTTAGCTTATCAATTATAATAGGTGCTGTTAGACTATCCACATACCTCAGTGATAACAGACTTTGTAGTTGAACCCCCAATCTCCTTACGGACTAGATAGTGTGGCAGAGTCATTTAGCTCCCAAAGTCAGCGATGGCAGAGGCACAGACTCATGCTTGCAAAAATTCCAAAACCTTTAGCTCATCCACTCTAGTCTGGAGGACCAAAAACCACAGAGTCTATTTAAGTTTAAAAGCTTTATTAAAAGTAAACACATTTATTAAAATCAAGTTTGTCATAAAAGTGAACGTGTAACTGAAAATGGAAAAGTGCTTAGTGCTGACGATTAATTGGACACATTTCTTGTGGTCGAGCCGAGCTCTCACCTGGTTTGAACTTGATCCTGCTCGTGTTCTTAGAAGTCAAGCTTCTGTCTGTTAGGAGAAAAAGTGGTGCGTGTTAAAAAGTAAAAAGCAAACATTCATCAGTTGTGCCAAAAAGTGCAGCAAGACAACAGCCTTCCCTGGAAAAAGGGACATTTTTACTCTAGAGTACACAGTCATAAATTATTAAATTGTATACAGTTTTTTTCACATTTCTTTCTTCCTCCTAGACCAAATATTATATAGTAGTGAGTGGTGTATTCTAACATTATTAAATGTACTTTGTAGGTGGAACATCTGGATACGGGGCCAGCGCGGAGGTGGTGGTGGCATTAGACGAGGAGGACAACTCTGGGGAGGAGGCGGTGCAAGTGCCGGACAAGGACATGCCTGTGATGGTTCACACGGTCGTGGCGGGCAGAGGTAAGCTATACATTCCTTAGTCATTGAGATTGAAGACTGCAGAGTGTGCTTTCTGCACGGGTGTATTATAAATTAACCAGGTAGTAGCCTCCTCTAAATGTACTTTGACTTAGCTGTGAAGTTTTTGGCGAGAAGAATCCCAATCAGATCTGAGGTGAACTTGATGGATGGGATGAACGAAAAACGAAAGAAGGGTGTAAGTAAGTGTGGAAGCACGAGAAATGTAATGATGACTGGCAAAGAAGACTGATATGTGTTTGCTTGGTCCCCGAGGTGGCTGGGAAGGAAAGAAAATGGTATGGTGCATGGCTGGGTGAATTATGAAGCAAGGATGGGTGGAAGGAGAACAGCCTGGGTGGGTGAGACAGAAACTGTATGTGTGCATATACTTTGAATGGATGGATGCCTGGATCATTCATGGTACTATCTGACTCTTAGATAGCATATGTGTATCTAGAGAGAGTAGACGGTCACTGGATGAACTAAGTGTTACTTTGAAGAGCATGTAACACCGCACCCGCACGTCCGTTCACGTGTAGGAAAGGCAAGGAAAAGAAGTTGTAACGTTGTCCAAATACTACCATGAATAGTAGCAGTAGTTTGTATTGCAACTGCAAGCACAGCATATATCCGGTTATTATGGTGGACACTCCCTACCTCTCTTAATAACTTTAGTTTAGTAGTAGTACGTCATTCATGTGTGGGGGTATCACTGTTCACTCAATAATAAGCAAAGCACCTAAAGTCATCCCATATGTCATCAAATACATCCATTGTGAAGTGATAGATAATCAGATAATTTAGCTTCTTCATTTTCCTTTTCTAATACTCATTTGCACTGTAGGGTGAAAGCTAAATTAATTAAGCAGTAGCCCTTTTAACAGAGTATTCTCAGTGCCACCCGTAATAGAAAAGTAAGAGCTTCACCACCTGCATGTACTGGACCGGTACAGTAACGCAAGTCTGTCTCACTCACCATGGTGTGCGTCTGTTTTTCTCGGGTGAAAGTTCACTGCGCTGGCATTATGCCAGCTTGCATAAGATAACGTACCAATTTTCCTAAACAAGAGAGAAGAAGAAGAATAAGAGTGGTGTACTGTCATAGTCGACGGTAATGGAAGTCCATAGTGCTCGTAGAATTTGTTCCTGAAACTCCCACTAATGATAGAGCAAGGATGAAGAAGTCGGAGGTTACATAGATACTGTCCTCAATAGTTATGTACTGTGCTTTCAATTTGCTACTTGTAGTGTGACAACTTTCTGCTCAATCATTTTGTGTTAATCTTAAGGAGCATTGGTTACAGACTATGTCTTTCTTTTTTCATGTAGTTGCTCCTTCCAAATCCAAGACACCATCAAGGAGGAAGGAGCTGGCTCGAATGGCCCGGCAACGGAGGCTGGATGCCACTGTCGCTGAATATCGGCGGCTGGTGGCCCTGGAGGAGGAGGAGACGCAGTCTGGTACAACAACAACGTCCACTGGGACAGCTGCATCCTCCTCCGTGCGGGCTGCCAGCCAGCGCAGTGCTCCAGCGGTACGGAGCTGGGCTACCAAAGCCAAACACCACCGCCGAGCAGCAAAGAAAGCAGCTGCCCCTCACAGGATTTGCAAGGCACACCGGCGCCGCTTATCCCTCAGACTGTACTACCTGGAGCAGGAGGTCCATAACTATAAGAACTTGGTGGAGGGCCTCCGCTTCGAACTTGCCACCCTCCGCAAGGAGCATGATGCCCTGGCTGCTAATTCCAACAGCACCCTGCCATAGTGTCCCTTGCCCCTTTTTTAGAGACTTTTGGGGGGTGGGAATTGGGAGTTGGGATTTTTGGGGACTTTTGAAGGACAATCGTTGGGGTTAGGGAGGGTCTTGCAGGAGATTCTTTTGTTAGGGCTATAAAAATATACTTTTTGAAACTTTATCTGACCATACCTGTTTTTTACTGCTTTTGAGTCTGGTGGGTGGGGGTTTAACAGTAAATTTGCTTTCCTGAATAGTCCTAGGACTTTAGTAGTACTACTGTCAATCCAATCTCTCGTCCCTCCTAATACTCCATTATACTACCTCCAACCAAACGCCTATCTTACCTGTAATTTCTGTTTGCAAGTAGGGCTAGGCCCAGGGCTGGCTCCACGGGAAACAGCGAATAAGGTTGGCAATCCTGGGCGGATAAAAGTTCCTCATAGCGGTGGTACTAGTGGTGTGACACAGTGGCAGTTGCATGCCTATGAAAAAAAAGAAAATGAAATCTGGTTTGTCCTCCTGAGCAATACAACGGTACAATAGAGAATATAGCAGGTGACAGAAGTACAGTAGAACAGTGCCACATTGTAGCCTAACAAATGTTAAAGTATAACTAATTCGGTTGAAGTTCTTTGACATTAGCCATGGGTCTTTGTCAAGCAGAGTAAGAATATATCCTCGGATTTCTTCACCAGCCTGTTGCTATCACCTTATCCTCCCCAGCAAGTGTGTGGATTTATTGCTGTAATTTAGTCACACATCAATGAAAACCACACAGCCCGGGGGAAGAGGGTTAGGGTTTGAAAAATGGATGGGTACGGGGGTTTTTGGGAAAGGTTTTGGGAGACAAGAAAAAATAGCACAGCATGGACAAACAATTGTGAACATAAACAAATCTTTGGGTACAAACCTATCCATCAATCTTTGAAAGTGCATGCACTACTGCATGCATGTCAGTGAAAAGTAAGTAGTACTTTCGACAACTGTGGAAGAAAGAATGCGACAGTACAGGGCGTGTATGGAATTATTGATAACTATATTCAACATAAGGTCTCTGTTGCCAGATACCTGAGAGCCTTGCTGGTCACTATAAATCCATTCACAACACTCAATGGGGTTGGTCTGAAAGGTATAGTAGATAGAAAAGGAGAAATTGCTCTTTTTCTAGGTTTCCCATCACTTACCAGGGTTGCCCCTTGGTGGCCTGCTTCATCATTGGGGCCATCCCAGTCCTCTACGGGCTGGGGCGTGCTGCAACTTGCGAATTACGTAGGAGCACTTACAAATGACTATGTGTGGTGCAGATGTGATAGTGGAGTGGACTAAGTGATGTGTTAAGGGATAAATTTAGAAGCAGAGAGAGATCCAAGAAATGCAGTCACAGTCAGAGAAAAAGACAAAGGATACTGTGTCTGTATGTTGTTGTAGTTGTCCTGTTGAATTTGGTAAGTAAGTTGCCTGCAGAAAAAAAATCCTCTTATTAGCGGCACTCCTCCATTGCAGCCGACGCTTCGTCCATCGATGTTGGTCACCACCAGAAGACACCCTGTAAAAAAAGCACAGCATGGACAAACAATTGAACATAAACAAATCTTTGGGTACAAACCTATCCATCAATCTTTGAAAGTGCATGCACTACTGGATGCATGTCAGTGAAAAGTAAGTAGTACTTTCGACAACTGTGGAAGAAAGAATGCGACAGTACAGGGCGTGTGTGGAATTATTGATAACTATATTCAACATAAGGTCTCTGTTGCCAGATACCTGAGAGCCTTGCTGGTCACTATAAATCCATTCACAACACTCAATGGGGTTGGTCTGGAAGGTATAGTAGATATAAAAGGAGAAATTGCTCTTTTTCTAGGTGTCCCCTCACTCACCGGGGTTGCCCCTTGGTGACATGCTTCATCATTGGGGCCATCCCAGTCCTCTAAGGGCTGGGGCGTGCTGCGACTTGCGAATTACGTAGGAGCACTTACAAATGACTATGTGTGGTGCAGATGTGATAGTGGAGTGGACTAAGTGATGTGTTAAGGGATCAATTTAGAAGCAGAGAGAGATCCAAGAAATGCAGTCACAGTCAGAGAAAAAGACAAAGGATACTGTATCTGTATGTTGTTGTAGTTGTCCTGTTGAATTTGGTAAGTAAGTTGCCTGCAGAAAAAAAATCCTCTTATAAGCGGCACTCCTCCATTGCAGCTGACGCTTCGTCCATCGATGTTGGTGACCAGAAGACACCCTGTCCACTGCCTGCCTGATGCTGAATTGTGGCTCGCTAATGTGAAGCCTGACTCCATCCTTTTTTCCCCATTGCACAGACTGAAACGCGGCCTGTAATTATTCAACGAAAAACAGGAAGTGATATAATATTACAACACCACTGATAAATAAATATAAGGTATGTAGGCTGTGGAGTGCAAAAAGTCACACTTTGATTTTCCTAGTAGACAGTACAATATTTTTGAAAGTGCATACTCTGTCAGAGTCACCTTTTGAAGGATAAATAAGTATGGGCAAATTAATGTAGCGGATCTTTCCCCTCAAGCTAGGTGTCCTGTAAACTGTGTTTTAGAACAAAATTAGATCTTCCCAGCAGTGCTCCCACCCAGACCCTTACTAAAGCCATTCGCAAAAATGTAGAAGACCCCAATCAAATCTCAAAAAACTAGGCCTAGCAGAAAACTGGTGACAAAACGTACTTTGAAAGTAAAAGTAGGCCCAAGTACCCCCTTACCCACCGTGGATTGCATTCAAACCACTTGCAAGCAACCAAGCAAAAGTATCCATAGCCAGCATCGCTCCAAGACTCGAAAACCCCCCCACCCAAACACATGCAATAGAAATACTGCTAACCCTAACGAACCCTAAGTTAAGAATAGTGGCAAAGGCTTTCTTTAACTATGCCAAATCCCCCCTTTACCACCATGGATTTTCTTCAAATGACTTGCAACCAAAATTACACATTCTCACGAGTGCTCTAAGACCCCAGAACTCAGTTGCAAAAATCTAGAACACCCCGAAGCACATGCAATCCTGCTGCTAGGGCTAACCCTAACGAACCCTAAGTTACAAAAAGTGCCAAAAGGCTTTTCCGCGAGGATTTTGTCCCAACCACTTCTACCCGGTATTAGACCTTCCCAGGAATGCCCCAAGACCCGCCAACCCACCCGCCAAGAAGCATAACACCCCCAAACAGGCCAAAAGCAAAATCTCATACTTGCAATATTTCTCGGCCTTCGGTCCAAACGCGCTGCGTAGCTAGGCCATAAGTCGGGGTTGCCACCACGGATTTCCTGAAAAGCAAATGCAATCAAGATTAGAGTGTCCCAGCAGTGCTCCCAGACCCCGAAACTCACCCACAAACACCAGGAAGCCCCACAAACAGGCCCCCGAAAACGCTACATTGAGCAAAATGTCAGAAATAGCAAAAAGAAAATCGACGTGGATTTTGTCCCAACCACTTTTATCCGGTATTAGAGCTTCCCAGCAATGGCCCCAGAGCCGTCAACCCAGGAGAAAACGAGTAGAAGGCCCCCAAACAGCCAAAGAGCAAAAGTACAAAAATGGGGACTTTGTCATTTTTTTCCAAATTTCCCAAATCACTCCGCGCGCGCTCTGCAGCTAGGCCCTAACTCCCCTCTGCCACCATGGATTTGCTTCAAACCTCTTGCAAAGTAAAGTATATATAGCCAGCAGTGCGCCCAGACCCCGAAACCCACCCACAAACACCAGGAAGCCCCCCAAACAGGCCCCCGAAAACGCTACATTGAGCAAAATGTCAGAAATTGCAGAAAAAAAAATCGACGTGGATTTTGTCCCAACCACTTCTACCCGGTATTAGACCTTCCCAGGAATGCCCCCAGACCCGCCAACCCACCCGCCAAGAAGCATAACACCCCCAAACAGGCCAAAAGCAAAATCTTATACTTGCAATATTTCTCGGCCTTCGGTCCAAACGCGCTGCGTAGCTAGGCCATAAGTCGGGGTTGCCACCACGGATTTCCTGAAAAGCAAATGCAATCAAGATTAGAGTGTCCCAGCAGTGCTCCCAGACCCCGAAACTCACCCACAAACACCAGGAAGCCCCCCAAACAGGCCCCCGAAAACGCTACATTGAGCAAAATGTCAGAAATAGCAAAGAAAAAATCGGCCTGGATTTTGTTCCAACCACTTCTACCCGGTATTAGACCTTCCCAGGAATGCCCCAAGACCCGCCAACCCACCCGCCAAGAAGTATAACACCCCCAAACAGGCCAAAAGCAAAATCTCATACTTGCAATATTTCTCGGCCTTCGGTCCAAACGCGCTGCGTAGCTAGGCCATAAGTCGGGGTTGCCACCACGGATTTCCTGAAAAATAAATGCAATCAAGATTAGAGTGTTGCAGCAGTGCTCCCAGACCCCGAAACTCACCCACAAACACCAGGAAGCCCCACAAACAGGCCCCCGAAAACGCTACATTGAGCAAAATGTCAGAAATAGCAAAAAAAAAATCAACGTGGATTTTGTCCCAACCACTTTTATCCGGTATTAGAGCTTCCCAGCAATGGCCCCAGAGCCGTCAACCCAGGAGAAAATGAGTAGAAGACCCCCGAACAGCCAAAGAGCAAAAGTACAAAAATGGGGACTTTGTCATTTTTTTCCAAATTTCCCAAATCACTCCACGCGCGCTCTGCAGCTAGGCCCTAACTCCCCTCTGCCACCATGGATTTGCTTCAAACCTCTTGCAAAGTAAAGTATATATAGCCAGCAGTGCGCCCATACCCCAAAACCCACCCACAAACACCAGGAAGCCCCCCAAACAGGCCGCCGAAAACGCTACATTGAGCAAAATGTCAGAAATAGCAAAAAAGAAATCGACGTGGATTTTGTCCCAACCACTTCTACCCGGTATTAGACCTTCCCAGGAATGCCCCAAGACCCGCCAACCCACCCGCCAAGAAGCATAACACCCCCAAACAGGCCAAAATCAAAATCTCATACTTGCAATATTTCTCGGCCTTCGGTCCAAACGCGCTGCGTAGCTAGGCCATAAGTCGGGGTTGCCACCACGGATTTCCTGAAAAGCAAATGCAATCAAAATTAGAGTGTACCAGCAGTGCTCCCAGACCCCGAAACTCAACCACAAACACCAGGAAGCCCCCCAAACAGGCCCCCGAAAACGCTACATTGAGCAAAATGTCAGAAATAGCAAAAAAAAAATCGGCCTGGATTTTGTCCCAACCACTTCTACCCGGTATTAGACCTCCCCAGGAATGCCCCAAGACCCGCCAACCCACCCGCCAAGAAGCATAACACCCCCAAACAGGCCAAAAGCAAAATCTCATACTTGCAATATTTCTCGGCCTTCGGTCCAAACGCACTGCGTAGCTAGGCCATAAGTCGGGGTTGCCACCACGGATTTCCTGAAAAGCAAATGCAATCAAGATTAGAGTGTCCCAGCAGTGCTCCCAGACCCCGAAACTCACCCACAAACACCAGGAAGCCCCCCAAACAGGCCCCCGAAAACGCTACATTGAGCAAAATGTCAGAAATAGCAAAAAAAAATCGGCCTGGATTTTGTCCCAACCACTTCTACCCGGTATTAGACCTTCCCAGGAATGCCCCAAGACCCGCCAACCCACCCGCCAAGAAGCATAACACCCCCAAACAGGCCAAAAGCAAAATCTCATACTTGCAATATTTCTCGGCCTTCGGTCCAAACGCGCTGCGTAGCTAGGCCATAAGTCGGGGTTGCCACCACGGATTTCCTGAAAAGCAAATGCAATCAAGATTAGAGTGTCCCAGCAGTGCTCCCAGACCCCGAAACTCACCCACAAACACCAGGAAGCCCCCCAAACAGGCCCCCGAAAACGCTACATTGAGCAAAATGTCAGAAATAGCAAAAAAAAAATCGGCCTGGATTTTGTCCCAACCACTTCTACCCGGTATTAGACCTTCCCAGGAATGCCCCAAGACCCGCCAACCCACCCGCCAAGAAGCATAACACCCCCAAACAGCCCAAAAGCAAAATCTCATACTTGCAATATTTCTCGGCCTTCGGTCCAAACGCGCTGCGTAGCTAGGCCATAAGTCGGGGTTGCCACCACGGATTTCCTGAAAAGCAAATGCAATCCAGATTAGAGTGTCGCAGCAGTGCTCCCAGACCCCGAAACTCACCCACAAACACCAGGAAGCCCCACAAACAGGCCCCCAAAAACGCTACATTGAGCAAAATGTCAGAAATAGCAAAAAAAAATCAACGTGGATTTTGTCCCAACCACTTTTATCCGGTATTAGAGCTTCCCAGCAATGGCCCCAGAGCCGTCAACCCAGGAGAAAACGAGTAGAAGACCCCCGAACAGCCAAAGAGCAAAAGTACAAAAATGGGGACTTTGTCATTTTTTTCCAAATTTCCCAAATCACTCCACGCGCGCTCTGCAGCTAGGCCCTAACTCCCCTCTGCCACCATGGATTTGCTTCAAACCTCTTGCAAAGTAAAGTATATATAGCCAGCAGTGCGCCCAGACCCCGAAACCCACCCACAAACACCAGGAAGCCCCCCAAACAGGCCCCCGAAAACGCTACATTGAGCAAAATGTCAGAAATAGCAAAAAAGAAATCGACGTGGATTTTGTCCCAACCACTTCTACCCGGTATTAGACCTTCCCAGGAATGCCCCAAGACCCGCCAACCCACCCGCCAAGAAGCATAACACCCCCAAACAGGCCAAAATCAAAATCTCATACTTGCAATATTTCTCGGCCTTCAGTCCGAACGCGCTGCGTAGCTAGGCCATAAGTCGGGGTTGCCACCACGGATTTCCTGAAAAGCAAATGCAATCAAGATTAGAGTGTACCAGCAGTGCTCCCAGACCCCGAAACTCACCCACAAACACCAGGAAGCCCCCCAAACAGGCCCCCGAAAACGCTACATTGAGAAAAATGTCAGAAATAGCAAAAAAAAAATCAACGTGGCTTTTGTCCCAACCACTTTTATCCGGTATTAGAGCTTCCCAGCAATGGCCCCAGAGCCGTCAACCCAGGAGAAAACGAGTAGAAGACCCCCGAACAGCCAAAGAGCAAAAGTACAAAAATGGGGACTTTGTCATTTTTTTCCAAATTTCCCAAATCACTCCACGCGCGCTCTGCAGCTAGGCCCTAACTCCCCTCTGCCACCATGGATTTGCTTCAAACCTCTTGCAAAGTAAAGTATATATAGCCAGCAGTGCGCCCAGACCCCGAAATCCACCCATAAACACCAGGAAGCCCCCCAAACAGGCCCCCGAAAACGCTACATTGAGCAAAATGTCAGAAATAGCAAAAAAGAAATCGACGTGGATTTTGTCCCAACCACTTCTACCCGGTATTAGACCTTCCCAGGAATGCCCCAAGACCCGCCAACCCACCCGCCAAGAAGCATAACACCCCCAAACAGGCCAAAATCAAAATCTCATACTTGCAATATTTCTCGGCCTTCAGTCCAAACGCGCTGCGTAGCTAGGCCATAAGTCGGGGTTGCCACCACGGATTTCCTGAAAAGCAAATGCAATCAAGATTAGAGTGTACCAGCAGTGCTCCCAGACCCCGAAACTCACCCACAAACACCAGGAAGCCCCCCAAACAGGCCCCCGAAAATGCTACATTGAGCAAAATGTCAAAAATAGCACAAAAAAAATCGGCCTGGATTTTGTCCCAACCACTTCTACCCAGTATTAGACCTTCCCAGGAATGCCCCAAGACCCGCCAACCCACCCACCAAGAAGTATAACACCCCCAAACAGGCCAAAAGCAAAATCTCATACTTGCAATATTTCTCGGCCTTCGGTCCAAACGCGCTGCGTAGCTAGGCCATAAGTCGGGGTTGCCACCACGGATTTCCTGAAAAGCAAATGCAATCAAGATTAGAGTGTCGCACCAGTGCTCCCAGACCCTGAAACTCACCCACAAACACCAGGAAGCCCCACAAACAGGCCCCCGAAAACGCTACATTGAGCAAAATGTCAGAAATAGCAAAAAAAAAATCAACGTGGATTTTGTCCCAACCACTTTTATCCGGTATTAGAGCTTCCCAGCAATGGCCCCAGAGCCGTCAACCTAAGAGAAAATGAGTAGAAGACCCCTGAACAGCCAAAGAGCAAAAGTACAAAAATGGGGACTTTGTCATTTTTTTCCAAATTTCCCGAATCACTCCACGCGCGCTCTGCAGCTAGGCCCTAACTCCCCTCTGCCACCATGGATTTGCTTCAAACCTCTTGCAAAGTAAAGTATATATAGCCAGCAGTGCGCCCAGACCCCGAAACCCACCCACAAACACCAGGAAGCCCCCCAAACAGGCCCCCGAAAACGCTACATTGAGCAAAATGTCAGAAATAGCAAAAAAGAAATCGACGTGGATTTTGTCCCAACCACTTCTACCCGGTATTAGACCTTCCCAGGAATGCCCCAAGACCCGCCAACCCACCCGCCAAGAAGCATAACACCCCCAAACAGGCCAAAATCAAAATCTCATACTTGCAATATTTCTCGGCCTTCGGTCCAAACGCGCTGCGTAGCTAGGCCATAAGTCGGGGTTGCCACCACGGATTTCCTGAAAAGCAAATGCAATCAAGATTAGAGTGTACCAGCAGTGCTCCCAGACCCCGAAACTCACCCACAAACACCAGGAAGCCCCCCAAACAGGCCCCCGAAAACGCTACATTGAGCAAAATGTCAGAAATAGCAAAAAAAAAATCGGCCTGGATTTTGTCCCAACCACTTCTACCCGGTATTAGACCTCCCCAGGAATGCCCCAAGACCCGCCAACCCACCCGCCAAGAAGCATAACACCCCCAAACAGGCCAAAAGCAAAATCTCATACTTGCAATATTTCTCGGCCTTCGGTCCAAACGCACTGCGTAGCTAGGCCATAAGTCGGGGTTGCCACCACGGATTTCCTGAAAAGCAAATGCAATCAAGATTAGAGTGTCCCAGCAGTGCTCCCAGACCCCGAAACTCACCCACAAACACCAGGAAGCCCCCCAAACAGGCCCCCGAAAACGCTACATTGAGCAAAATGTCAGAAATAGCAAAAAAAAATCGGCCTGGATTTTGTCCCAACCACTTCTACCCGGTATTAGACCTTCCCAGGAATGCCCCAAGACCCGCCAACCCACCCGCCAAGAAGCATAACACCCCCAAACAGGCCAAAAGCGAAATCTCATACTTGCAATATTTCTCGGCCTTCGGTCCAAACGCGCTGCGTAGCTAGGCCATAAGTCGGGGTTGCCACCACGGATTTCCTGAAAAGCAAATGCAATCAAGATTAGAGTGTCCCAGCAGTGCTCCCAGACCCCGAAACTCACCCACAAACACCAGGAAGCCCCACAAACAGGCCCCCGAAAACGCTACATTGAGCAAAATGTCAGAAATAGCAAAAAGAAAATCGACGTGGATTTTGTCCCAACCACTTTTATCCGGTATTAGAGCTTCCCAGCAATGGCCCCAGAGCCGTCAACCCAGGAGAAAACGAGTAGAAGGCCCCCAAACAGCCAAAGAGCAAAAGTACAAAAATGGGGACTTTGTCATTTTTTTCCAAATTTCCCAAATTACTCCGCGCGCGCTCTGCAGCTAGGCCCTAACTCCCCTCTGCCACCATGGATTTCCTTCAAACCTCTTGCAAAGTAAAGTATATATAGCCAGCAGTGCGCCCAGACCCCGAAACCCACCCACAAACACCAGGAAGCCCCCCAAACAGGCCCCCGAAAACGCTACATTGAGCAAAATGTCAGAAATAGCAGAAAAAAAAATCGACGTGGATTTTGTCCCAACCACTTCTACCCGGTATTAGACCTTCCCAGGAATGCCCCCAGACCCGCCAACCCACCCGCCAAGAAGCATAACACCCCCAAACAGGCCAAAAGCAAAATCTCATACTTGCAATATTTCTCGGCCTTTGGTCCAAACGCGCTGCGTAGCTAGGCCATAAGTCGGGGTTGCCACCACGGATTTCCTGAAAAGCAAATGCAATCAAGATTAGAGTGTCCCAGCAGTGCTCCCAGACCCCGAAACTCACCCACAAACACCAGGAAGCCCCCCAAACAGGCCCCCAAAAACGCTACATTGAGCAAAATGTCAGAAATAGCAAAGAAAAAATCGGCCTGGATTTTGTCCCAACCACTTCTACCCGGTATTAGACCTTCCCAGGAATGCCCCAAGACCCGCCAACCCACCCGCCAAGAAGCATAACACCCCCAAACAGGCCAAAAGCAAAATCTCATACTTGCAATATTTCTCGGCCTTCGGTCCAAACGCGCTGCGTAGCTGGGCCATAAGTCGGGGTTGCCACCACGGATTTCCTGAAAAGCAAATGCAATCAAGATTAGAGTGTCCCAGCAGTGCTCCCAGACCCCGAAACTCACCCACAAACACCAGGAAGCCCCACAAACAGGCCCCCGAAAACGCTACATTGAGCAAAATGTCAGAAATAGCAACAAAAAAAATCGACGTGGATTTTGTCCCAACCACTTTTATCCGGTATTAGAGCTTCCCAGCAATGGCCCCAGAGCCGTCAACCCAGGAGAAAACGAGTAGAAGACCCCCAAACAGCCAAAGAGCAAAAGTACAAAAATGGGGACTTTGTCATTTTTTTCCAAATTTCCCAAATCACTCCGCGCGCGCTCTGCAGCTAGGCCCTAACTCCCCTCTGCCACCATGGATTTGCTTCAAACCTCTTGCAAAGTAAAGTATATATAGCCAGCAGTGCGCCCAGACCCCGAAACCCACCCACAAATACCAGGAAGCCCCCAAACAGGCCCCCGAAAATGCTACATTGAGCAAAATGTCAGAAATAGCACAAAAAAAATCGACCTGGATTTTGTCCCAACCACTTCTACCCGGTATTAGACCTTCCCAGGAATGCCCCAAGTCCCGCCAACCCACCCGCCAAGAAGCATAACACCCCCAAACAGGCCAAAAGCAAAATCTCATACTTGCAATATTTCTTGGCCTTCGGTCCAAACGCGCTGCGTAGCTAGGCCATAAGTCGGGGTTGCCACCACGGATTTCCTGAAAAGCAAATGCAATCAAGATTAGAGTGTACCAGCAGTGCTCCCAGACCCCGAAACTCACCCACAAACACCAGGAAGCCCCCCAAACAGGCCCCCGAAAACGCTACATTGAGAAAAATGTCAGAAATAGCAAAAAAAAAATCGGCCTGGATTTTGTCCCAACCACTTCTACCCGGTATTAGACCTCCCCAGGAATGCCCCAAGACCCGCCAACCCACCCGCCAAGAAGCATAACACCCCCAAACAGGCCAAAAGCAAAATCTCATACTTGCAATATTTCTCGGCCTTCGGTCCAAACGCGCTGCGTAGCTAGGCCATAAGTCGGGTTGCCACCACGGATTTCCTGAAAAGCAAATGCAATCAAGATTAGAGTGTCCCAGCAGTGCTCCCAGACCCCGAAACTCACCCACAAACACCAGGAAGCCCCCCAAACAGGCCCCCGAAAACGCTACATTGAGCAAAATGTCAGAAATAGCAACAAAAAAAATCGGCCTGGATTTTGTCCCAACCACTTCTACCCGGTATTAGACCTTCCCAGGAATGCCCCAAGACCCGCCAACCCACCCGCCAAGAAGCATAACACCCCCAAACAGGCCAAAAGCAAAATCTCATACTTGCAATATTTCTCGGCCGTCGGTCCAAACGCGCTGCGTAGCTAGGCCATAAGTCGGGGTTGCCACCACAGATTTCCTGAAAAGCAAATGCAATCAAGATTAGAGTGTCCCAGCAGTGCTCCCAGACCCTGAAACTCACCCACAAACACCAGGAAGCCCCCCTAACAAGCCCCCAAAAACGCTACATTGAGCAAAATGTCAGAAATAACAAAAAAAAAATCGGCCTGGATTTTGTCCCAACCACTTCTACCCGGTATTAGACCTTCAAAGGAATGCCCCAAGACCCGCCAACCCACCCGCCAAGAAGCATAACACCCCCAAACAGGCCAAAAGCAAAATCTCATACTTGCAATATTTCTCAGCCTTCGGTCCAAACGCGCTGCGTAGCTAGGCCATAAGTCGGGGTTGCCATCACGGATTTCCTGAAAAGCAAATGCAATCAAGATTAGAGTGTCCCAGCAGTGCTCCCAGACGCCGAAACTCACCCACAAACACCAGGAAGCCCCCCAAACAGGCCCCCGAAAACGCTACATTGAGCAAAATGTCAAAAATAGCACAAAAAAAATCGGCCTGGATTTTGTCCCAACCACTTCTACCCAGTATTAGACCTTCCCAGGAATGCCCCAAGACCCGCCAACCCACCCCCCAAGAAGTATAACACCCCCAAACAGGCCAAAAGCAAAATCTCATACTTGCAATATTTCTCGGCCTTCGGTCCAAACGCGCTGCGTAGCTAGGCCATAAGTCGGGGTTGCCACCACGGATTTCCTGAAAAGCAAATGCAATCAAGATTAGAGTGTCGCAGCAGTGCTCCCAGACCCTGAAACTCACCCACAAACACCAGGAAGCCCCACAAACAGGCCCCCAAAAACGCTACATTGAGCAAAATGTCAGAAATAGCAAAAAAAAAATCAACGTGGCTTTTGTCCCAACCACTTTTATCCGGTATTAGAGCTTCCCAGCAATGGCCCCAGAGCCGTCAACCCAGGAGAAAACGAGTAGAAGACCCCCGAACAGCCAAAGAGCAAAAGTACAAAAATGGGGACTTTGTCATTTTTTTCCAAATTTCCCAAATCACTCCACGCGCGCTCTGCAGCTAGGCCCTAACTCCCCTCTGCCACCATGGATTTGCTTCAAACCTCTTGCAAAGTAAAGTATATATAGCCAGCAGTGCGCCCAGACCCCGAAATCCACCCACAAACACCAGGAAGCCCCCCAAACAGGCCCCCGAAAACGCTACATTGAGCAAAATGTCAGAAATAGCAAAAAAGAAATCGACGTGGATTTTGTCCCAACCACTTCTACCCGGTATTAGACCTTCCCAGGAATGCCCCAAGACCCGCCAACCCACCCGCCAAGAAGCATAACACCCCCAAACAGGCCAAAATCAAAATCTCATACTTGCAATATTTCTCGGCCTTCACTCCAAACGCGCTGCGTAGCTAGGCCATAAGTCGGGGTTGCCACCACGGATTTCCTGAAAAGCAAATGCAATCAAGATTAGAGTGTACCAGCAGTGCTCCCAGACCCCGAAACTCACCCACAAACACCAGGAAGCCCCCCAAACAGGCCCCCGAAAACGCTACATTGAGCAAAATGTCAAAAATAGCACACAAAAAATCGGCCTGGATTTTGTCCCAACCACTTCTACCCAGTATTAGACCTTCCCAGGAATGCCCCAAGACCCGCCAACCCACCCACCAAGAAGTATAACACCCCCAAACAGGCCAAAAGCAAAATCTCATACTTGCAATATTTCTCGGCCTTCGGTCCAAACGCGCTGCGTAGCTAGGCCATAAGTCGGGGTTGCCACCACGGATTTCCTGAAAAGCAAATGCAATCAAGATTAGAGTGTCGCACCAGTGCTCCCAGACCCTGAAACTCACCCACAAACACCAGGAAGCCCCACAAACAGGCCCCCGAAAACGCTACATTGAGCAAAATGTCAGAAATAGCAAAAAAAAAATCAACGTGGATTTTGTCCCAACCACTTTTATCCGGTATTAGAGCTTCCCAGCAATGGCCCCAGAGCCGTCAACCTAAGAGAAAATGAGTAGAAGACCCCTGAACAGCCAAAGAGCAAAAGTACAAAAATGGGGACTTTGTCATTTTTTTCCAAATTTCCCGAATCACTCCACGCGCGCTCTGCAGCTAGGCCCTAACTCCCCTCTGCCACCATGGATTTGCTTCAAACCTCTTGCAAAGTAAAGTATATATAGCCAGCAGTGCGCCCAGACCCCGAAACCCACCCACAAACACCAGGAAGCCCCCCAAACAGGCCCCCGAAAACGCTACATTGAGCAAAATGTCAGAAATAGCAAAAAAGAAATCGACGTGGATTTTGTCCCAACCACTTCTACCCGGTATTAGACCTTCCCAGGAATGCCCCAAGACCCGCCAACCCACCCGCCAAGAAGCATAACACCCCCAAACAGGCCAAAATCAAAATCTCATACTTGCAATATTTCTCGGCCTTCGGTCCAAACGCGCTGCGTAGCTAGGCCATAAGTCGGGGTTGCCACCACGGATTTCCTGAAAAGCAAATGCAATCAAGATTAGAGTGTACCAGCAGTGCTCCCAGACCCCGAAACTCACCCACAAACACCAGGAAGCCCCCCAAACAGGCCCCCGAAAACGCTACATTGAGCAAAATGTCAGAAATAGCAAAAAAAAAATCGGCCTGGATTTTGTCCCAACCACTTCTACCCGGTATTAGACCTCCCCAGGAATGCCCCAAGACCCACCAACCCACCCGCCAAGAAGCATAACACCCCCAAACAGGCCAAAAGCAAAATCTCATACTTGCAATATTTCTCGGCCTTCGGTCCAAACGCACTGCGTAGCTAGGCCATAAGTCGGGGTTGCCACCACGGATTTCCTGAAAAGCAAATGCAATCAAGATTAGAGTGTCCCAGCAGTGCTCCCAGACCCCGAAACTCACCCACAAACACCAGGAAGCCCCCCAAACAGGCCCCCGAAAACGCTACATTGAGCAAAATGTCAGAAATAGCAAAAAAGAAATCGACGTGGATTTTGTCCCAACCACTTCTACCCGGTATTAGACCTTCCCAGGAATGCCCCAAGACCCGCCAACCCACCCGCCAAGAAGCATAACACCCCCAAACAGGCCAAAATCAAAATCTCATACTTGCAATATTTCTCGGCCTTCGGTCCAAACGCGCTGCGTAGCTAGGCCATAAGTCGGGGTTGCCACCACGGATTTCCTGAAAAGCAAATGCAATCAAGATTAGAGTGTCGCACCAGTGCTCCCAGACCCTGAAACTCACCCACAAACACCAGGAAGCCCCACAAACAGGCCCCCGAAAACGCTACATTGAGCAAAATGTCAGAAATAGCAAAAAAAAAATCAACGTGGATTTTGTCCCAACCACTTTTATCCGGTATTAGAGCTTCCCAGCAATGGCCCCAGAGCCGTCAACCCAGGAGAAAACGAGTAGAAGGCCCCCAAACAGCCAAAGAGCAAAAGTACAAAAATGGGGACTTTGTCATTTTTTTCCAAATTTCCCAAATTACTCCGCGCGCGCTCTGCAGCTAGGCCCTAACTCCCCTCTGCCACCATGGATTTGCTTCAAACCTCTTGCAAAGTAAAGTATATATAGCCAGCAGTGCGCCCAGACCCCGAAACCCACCCACAAACACCAGGAAGCCCCCCAAACAGGCCCCCGAAAACGCTACATTGAGCAAAATGTCAGAAATAGCAGAAAAAAAAATCGACGTGGATTTTGTCCCAACCACTTCTACCCGGTATTAGACCTTCCCAGGAATGCCCCCAGACCCGCCAACCCACCCACCAAGAAGTATAACACCCCCAAACAGGCCAAAAGCAAAATCTCATACTTGCAATATTTCTCGGCCTTCGGTCCAAACGCGCTGCGTAGCTAGGCCATAAGTCGGGGTTGCCACCACGGATTTCCTGAAAAGCAAATGCAATCAAGATTAGAGTGTCACACCAGTGCTCCCAGACCCTGAAACTCACCCACAAACACCAGGAAGCCCCACAAACAGGCCCCCGAAAACGCTACATTGAGCAAAATGTCAGAAATAGCAACAAAAAAAATCAACGTGGATTTTGTCCCAACCACTTTTATCCGGTATTAGAGCTTCCCAGCAATGGCCCCAGAGCCGTCAACCTAAGAGAAAATGAGTAGAAGACCCCCGAACAGCCAAAGAGCAAAAGTACAAAAATGGGGACTTTGTCATTTTTTTCCAAATTTCCCGAATCACTCCACGCGCGCTCTGCAGCTAGGCCCTAACTCCCCTCTGCCACCATGGATTTGCTTCAAACCTCTTGCAAAGTAAAGTATATATAGCCAGCAGTGCGCCCAGACCCCGAAACCCACCCACAAACACCAGGAAGCCCCCCAAACAGGCCCCCGAAAACGCTACATTGAGCAAAATGTCAGAAATAGCAAAAAAGAAATCGACGTGGATTTTGTCCCAACCACTTCTACCCAGTATTAGACCTTCCCAGGAATGCCCCAAGACCCGCCAACCCACCCCCCAAGAAGTATAACACCCCCAAACAGGCCAAAAGCAAAATCTCATACTTGCAATATTTCTCGGCCTTCGGTCCAAACGCGCTGCGTAGCTAGGCCATAAGTCGGGGTTGCCACCACGGATTTCCTGAAAAGCAAATGCAATCAAGATTAGAGTGTCACACCAGTGCTCCCAGACCCTGAAACTCACCCACAAACACCAGGAAGCCCCACAAACAGGCCCCCGAAAACGCTACATTGAGCAAAATGTCAGAAATAGCAACAAAAAAAATCAACGTGGATTTTGTCCCAACCACTTCTATCCGGTATTAGAGCTTCCCAGCAATGGCCCCAGAGCCGTCAACCTAAGAGAAAATGAGTAGAAGACCCCCGAACAGCCAAAGAGCAAAAGTACAAAAATGGGGACTTTGTCATTTTTTTCCAAATTTCCCGAATCACTCCACGCGCGCTCTGCAGCTAGGCCCTAACTCCCCTCTGCCACCATGGATTTGCTTCAAACCTCTTGCAAAGTAAAGTATATATAGCCAGCAGTGCGCCCAGACCCCGAAACCCACCCACAAACACCAGGAAGCCCCCCAAACAGGCCCCCGAAAACGCTACATTGAGCAAAATGTCAGAAATAGCAGAAAAAAAAATCGACGTGGATTTTGTCCCAACCACTTCTACCCGGTATTAGACCTTCCCAGGAATGCCCCCAGACCCGCCAACCCACCCACCAAGAAGTATAACACCCCCAAACAGGCCAAAAGCAAAATCTCATACTTGCAATATTTCTCGGCCTTCGGTCCAAACGCGCTGCGTAGCTAGGCCATAAGTCGGGGTTGCCACCACGGATTTCCTGAAAAGCAAATGCAATCAAGATTAGAGTGTCACACCAGTGCTCCCAGACCCTGAAACTCACCCACAAACACCAGGAAGCCCCACAAACAGGCCCCCGAAAACGCTACATTGAGCAAAATGTCAGAAATAGCAACAAAAAAAATCAACGTGGATTTTGTCCCAACCACTTTTATCCGGTATTAGAGCTTCCCAGCAATGGCCCCAGAGCCGTCAACCTAAGAGAAAATGAGTAGAAGACCCCCGAACAGCCAAAGAGCAAAAGTACAAAAATGGGGACTTTGTCATTTTTTTCCAAATTTCCCGAATCACTCCACGCGCGCTCTGCAGCTAGGCCCTAACTCCCCTCTGCCACCATGGATTTGCTTCAAACCTCTTGCAAAGTAAAGTATATATAGCCAGCAGTGCGCCCAGACCCCGAAACCCACCCACAAACACCAGGAAGCCCCCCAAACAGGCCCCCGAAAACGCTACATTGAGCAAAATGTCAGAAATAGCAAAAAAGAAATCGACGTGGATTTTGTCCCAACCACTTCTACCCAGTATTAGACCTTCCCAGGAATGCCCCAAGACCCGCCAACCCACCCCCCAAGAAGTATAACACCCCCAAACAGGCCAAAAGCAAAATCTCATACTTGCAATATTTCTCGGCCTTCGGTCCAAACGCGCTGCGTAGCTAGGCCATAAGTCGGGGTTGCCACCACGGATTTCCTGAAAAGCAAATGCAATCAAGATTAGAGTGTCACACCAGTGCTCCCAGACCCTGAAACTCACCCACAAACACCAGGAAGCCCCACAAACAGGCCCCCGAAAACGCTACATTGAGCAAAATGTCAGAAATAGCAACAAAAAAAATCAACGTGGATTTTGTCCCAACCACTTCTATCCGGTATTAGAGCTTCCCAGCAATGGCCCCAGAGCCGTCAACCTAAGAGAAAATGAGTAGAAGACCCCCGAACAGCCAAAGAGCAAAAGTACAAAAATGGGGACTTTGTCATTTTTTTCCAAATTTCCCGAATCACTCCACGCGCGCTCTGCAGCTAGGCCCTAACTCCCCTCTGCCACCATGGATTTGCTTCAAACCTCTTGCAAAGTAAAGTATATATAGCCAGCAGTGCGCCCAGACCCCGAAACCCACCCACAAACACCAGGAAGCCCCCCAAACAGGCCCCCGAAAACGCTACATTGAGCAAAATGTCAGAAATAGCAAAAAAGAAATCGACGTGGATTTTGTCCCAACCACTTCTACCCAGTATTAGACCTTCCCAGGAATGCCCCAAGACCCGCCAACCCACCCCCCAAGAAGTATAACACCCCCAAACAGGCCAAAAGCAAAATCTCATACTTGCAATATTTCTCGGCCTTCGGTCCAAACGCGCTGCGTAGCTAGGCCATAAGTCGGGGTTGCCACCACGGATTTCCTGAAAAGCAAATGCAATCAAGATTAGAGTGTCACACCAGTGCTCCCAGACCCTGAAACTCACCCACAAACACCAGGAAGCCCCACAAACAGGCCCCCGAAAACGCTACATTGAGCAAAATGTCAGAAATAGCAACAAAAAACATCAACGTGGATTTTGTCCCAACCACTTTTATCCGGTATTAGAGCTTCCCAGCAATGGCCCCAGAGCCGTCAACCTAAGAGAAAATGAGTAGAAGACCCCCGAACAGCCAAAGAGCAAAAGTACAAAAATGGGGACTTTGTCATTTTTTTCCAAATTTCCCGAATCACTCCACGCGCGCTCTGCAGCTAGGCCCTAACTCCCCTCTGCCACCATGGATTTGCTTCAAACCTCTTGCAAAGTAAAGTATATATAGCCAGCAGTGCGCCCAGACCCCGAAACCCACCCACAAACACCAGGAAGCCCCCCAAACAGGCCCCCAAAAACGCTACATTGAGCAAAATGTCAGAAATAGCAAAAAAGAAATCGACGTGGATTTTGTCCCAACCACTTCTACCCGGTATTAGACCTTCCCAGGAATGCCCCAAGACCCGCCAACCCACCCGCCAAGAAGCATAACACCCCCAAACAGGCCAAAATCAAAATCTCATACTTGCAATATTTCTCGGCCTTCGGTCCAAACGCGCTGCGTAGCTAGGCCATAAGTCGGGGTTGCCACCACGGATTTCCTGAAAAGCAAATGCAATCAAGATTAGAGTGTACCAGCAGTGCTCCCAGACCCCGAAACTCACCCACAAACACCAGGAAGCCCCCCAAACAGGCCCCCGAAAACGCTACATTGAGCAAAATGTCAGAAATAGCAAAAAAAAAATCGGCCTGGATTTTGTCCCAACCACTTCTACCCGGTATTAGACCTCCCCAGGAATGCCCCAAGACCCGCCAACCCACCCGCCAAGAAGCATAACACCCCCAAACAGGCCAAAAGCAAAATCCCATACTTGCAATATTTCTCGGCCTTCGGTCCAAACGCACTGCGTAGCTAGGCCATAAGTCGGGGTTGCCACCACGGATTTCCTGAAAAGCAAATGCAATCAAGATTAGAGTGTCCCAGCAGTGCTCCCAGACCCCGAAACTCACCCACAAACACCAGGAAGCCCCCCAAACAGGCCCCCGAAAACGCTACATTGAGCAAAATGTCAGAAATAGCAAAAAAAAATCGGCCTGGATTTTGTCCCAACCACTTCTACCCGGTATTAGACCTTCACAGGAATGCCCCAAGACCCGCCAACCCACCCGCCAAGAAGCATAACACCCCCAAACAGGCCAAAAGCGAAATCTCATACTTGCAATATTTCTCGGCCTTCGGTCCAAACGCGCTGCGTAGCTAGGCCATAAGTCGGGGTTGCCACCACAGATTTCCTGAAAAGCAAATGCAATCAAGATTAGAGTGTCCCAGCAGTGCTCCCAGACCCCGAAAGTCACCCACAAACACCAGGAAGCCCCACAAACAGGCCCCCGAAAACGCTACATTGAGCAAAATGTCAGAAATAGCAAAAAGAAAATCGACGTGGATTTTGTCCCAACCACTTTTATCCGGTATTAGAGCTTCCCAGCAATGGCCCCAGAGCCGTCAACCCAGGAGAAAACGAGTAGAAGGCCCCCAAACAGCCAAAGAGCAAAAGTAAAAAAATGGGGACTTTGTCATTTTTTTCCAAATTTCCCAAATTACTCCGCGCGCGCTCTGCAGCTAGGCCCTAACTCCCCTCTGCCACCATGGATTTGCTTCAAACCTCTTGCAAAGTAAAGTATATATAGCCAGCAGTGCGCCCAGACCCCGAAACCCACCCACAAACACCAGGAAGCCCCCCAAACAGGCCCCCGAAAACGCTACATTGAGCAAAATGTCAGAAATAGCAGAAAAAAAAATCGACGTGGATTTTGTCCCAACCACTTCTACCCGGTTATAGACCTTCCCAGGAATGCCCCCAGACCCGCCAACCCACCCGCCAAGAAGCATAACACCCCCAAACAGGCCAAAAGCAAAATCTCATACTTGCAATATTTCTCGGCCTTTGGTCCAAACGCGCTGCGTAGCTAGGCCATAAGTCGGGGTTGCCACCACGGATTTCCTGAAAAGCAAATGCAATCAAGATTAGAGTGTCCCAGCAGTGCTCCCAGACCCCGAAACTCACCCACAAACACCAGGAAGCCCCCCAAACAGGCCCCCAAAAACGCTACATTGAGCAAAATGTCAGAAATAGCAAAGAAAAAATCGGCCTGGATTTTGTCCCAACCACTTCTACCCGGTATTAGACCTTCCCAGGAATGCCCCAAGACCCGCCAACCCACCCGCCAAGAAGCATAACACCCCCAAACAGGCCAAAAGCAAAATCTCATACTTGCAATATTTCTCGGCCTTCGGTCCAAACGCGCTGCGTAGCTGGGCCATAAGTCGGGGTTGCCACCACGGATTTCCTGAAAAGCAAATGCAATCAAGATTAGAGTGTCCCAGCAGTGCTCCCAGACCCCGAAACTCACCCACAAACATCAGGAAGCCCCACAAACAGGCCCCCGAAAACGCTACATTGAGCAAAATGTCAGAAATAGCAACAAAAAAAATCGACGTGGATTTTGTCCCAACCACTTTTATCCGGTATTAGAGCTTCCCAGCAATGGCCCCAGAGCCGTCAACCCAGGAGAAAACGAGTAGAAGACCCCCAAACAGCCAAAGAGCAAAAGTACAAAAATGGGGACTTTGTCATTTTTTTCCAAATTTCCCAAATCACTCCGCGCGCGCTCTGCAGCTAGGCCCTAACTCCCCTCTGCCACCATGGATTTGCTTCAAACCTCTTGCAAAGTAAAGTATATATAGCCAGCAGTGCGCCCAGACCCCGAAACCCACCCACAAATACCAGGAAGCCCCCCAAACAGGCCCCCGAAAATGCTACATTGAGCAAAATGTCAGAAATAGCACAAAAAAAATCGACCTGGATTTTGTCCCAACCACTTCTACCCGGTATTAGACCTTCCCAGGAATGCCCCAAGACCCGCCAACCCACCCGCCAAGAAGCATAACACCCCCAAACAGGCCAAAATCAAAATCTCATACTTGCAATATTTCTCGGCCTTCGGTCCAAACGCGCTGCGTAGCTAGGCCATAAGTCGGGGTTGCCACCACGGATTTCCTGAAAAGCAAATGCAATCAAGATTAGAGTGTACCAGCAGTGCTCCCAGACCCCGAAACTCACCCACAAACACCAGGAAGCCCCCCAAACAGGCCCCCGAAAACGCTACATTGAGCAAAATGTCAGAAATAGCACAAAAAAAATCGGCCTGGATTTTGTCCCAACCACTTCTACCCGGTATTAGACCTCCCCAGGAATGCCCCAAGACCCGCCAATCCACCCGCCAAGAAGCATAACACCCCCAAACAGGCCAAAAGCAAAATCTCATACTTGCAATATTTCTCGGCCTTCGGTCCAAACGCACTGCGTAGCTAGGCCATAAGTCGGGGTTGCCACCACGGATTTCCTGAAAAGCAAATGCAATCAAGATTAGAGTGTCCCAGCAGTGCTCCCAGACCCTGAAACTCACCCACAAACACCAGGAAGCCCCCCAAACAGGCCCCCGAAAACGCTACATTGAGCAAAATGTCAGAAATAGCAAAAAAAAATCGGCCTGGATTTTGTCCCAACCACTTCTACCCGGTATTAGACCTTCCCAGGAATGCCCCAAGACCCGCCAACCCACCCGCCAAGAAGCATAACACCCCCAAACAGGCCAAAAGCGAAATCTCATACTTGCAATATTTCTCGGCCTTCGGTCCAAACGCGCTGCGTAGCTAGGCCATAAGTCGGGGTTGCCACCACGGATTTCCTGAAAAGCAAATGCAATCAAGATTAGAGTGTCCCAGCAGTGCTCCCAGACCCCGAAACTCACCCACAAACACCAGGAAGCCCCACAAACAGGCCCCCGAAAACGCTACATTGAGCAAAATGTCAGAAATAGCAAAAAGAAAATCGACGTGGATTTTGTCCCAACCACTTTTATCCGGTATTAGAGCTTCCCAGCAATGGCCCCAGAGCCGTCAACCCAGGAGAAAACGAGTAGAAGGCCCCCAAACAGCCAAAGAGCAAAAGTACAAAAATGGGGACTTTGTCATTTTTTTCCAAATTTCCCAAATTACTCCGCGCGCGCTCTGCAGCTAGGCCCTAACTCCCCTCTGCCACCATGGATTTGCTTCAAACCTCTTGCAAAGTAAAGTATATATAGCCAGCAGTGCGCCCAGACCCCGAAACCCACCCACAAACACCAGGAAGCCCCCCAAACAGGCCCCCGAAAACGCTACATTGAGCAAAATGTCAGAAATAGCAGAAAAAAAAATCGACGTGGATTTTGTCCCAACCACTTCTACCCGGTATTAGACCTTCCCAGGAATGCCCCCAGACCCGCCAACCCACCCGCCAAGAAGCATAACACCCCCAAACAGGCCAAAAGCAAAATCTCATACTTGCAATATTTCTCGGCCTTTGGTCCAAACGCGCTGCGTAGCTAGGCCATAAGTCGGGGTTGCCACCACGGATTTCCTGAAAAGCAAATGCAATCAAGATTAGAGTGTCCCAGCAGTGCTCCCAGACCCCGAAACTCACCCACAAACACCAGGAAGCCCCCCAAACAGGCCCCCAAAAACGCTACATTGAGCAAAATGTCAGAAATAGCAAAGAAAAAATCGGCCTGGATTTTGTCCCAACCACTTCTACCCGGTATTAGACCTTCCCAGGAATGCCCCAAGACCCGCCAACCCACCCGCCAAGAAGCATAACACCCCCAAACAGGCCAAAAGCAAAATCTCATACTTGCAATATTTCTCGGCCTTCGGTCCAAACGCGCTGCGTAGCTGGGCCATAAGTCGGGGTTGCCACCACGGATTTCCTGAAAAGCAAATGCAATCAAGATTAGAGTGTCCCAGCAGTGCTCCCAGACCCCGAAACTCACCCACAAACACCAGGAAGCCCCACAAACAGGCCCCCGAAAACGCTACATTGAGCAAAATGTCAGAAATAGCAACAACAAAAAATCAACGTGGATTTTGTCCCAACCACTTTTATCCGGTATTAGAGCTTCCCAGCAATGGCCCCAGAGCCGTCAACCCAGGAGAAAACGAGTAGAAGACCCCCAAACAGCCAAAGAGCAAAAGTACAAAAATGGGGACTTTGTCATTTTTTTCCAAATTTCCCAAATCACTCCGCGCGCGCTCTGCAGCTAGGCCCTAACTCCCCTCTGCCACCATGGATTTGCTTCAAACCTCTTGCAAAGTAAAGTATATATAGCCAGCAGTGCGCCCAGACCCCGAAACCCACCCACAAATACCAGGAAGCCCCCCAAACAGGCCCCCGAAAATGCTACATTGAGCAAAATGTCAGAAATAGCACAAAAAAAAGTCGACCTGGATTTTGTCCCAACCACTTCTACCCGGTATTAGACCTTCCCAGGAATGCCCCAAGACCCGCCAACCCACCCGCCAAGAAGCATAACACCCCCAAACAGGCCAAAAGCAAAATCTCATACTTGCAATATTTCTTGGCCTTCGGTCCAAACGCGCTGCGTAGCTAGGCCATAAGTCGGGGTTGCCACCACGGATTTCCTGAAAAGCAAATGCAATCAAGATTAGAGTGTCCCAGCAGTGCTCCCAGACCCCGAAACTCACCCACAAACACCAGGAAGCCCCCCAAACAGGCCCCCGAAAACGCTACATTGAGCAAAATGTCAGAAATAGCAACAAAAAAAATCAGCCTGGATTTTGTCCCAACCACTTCTACCCGGTATTAGACCTTCCCAGGAATGCCCCAAGACCCGCCAACCCACCCGCCAAGAAGCATAACACCCCCAAACAGGCCAAAAGCAAAATCTCATACTTGCAATATTTCTCGGCCTTCGGTCCAAACGCGCTGCGTAGCTAGGCCATAAGTCGGGGTTGCCACCACGGATTTCCTGAAAAATAAATGCAATCAAGATTAGAGTGTTGCAGCAGTGCTCCCAGACCCCGAAACTCACCCACAAACACCAGGAAGCCCCACAAACAGGCCCCCGAAAACGCTACATTGAGCAAAATGTCAGAAATAGCAAAAAAAAATCAACGTGGATTTTGTCCCAACCACTTTTATCCGGTATTAGAGCTTCCCAGCAATGGCCCCAGAGCCGTCAACCCAGGAGAAAATGAGTAGAAGACCCCCAAACAGCCAAAGAGCAAAAGTACAAAAATGGGGACTTTGTCATTTTTTTCCAAATTTCCCAAATCACTCCACGCGCGCTCTGCAGCTAGGCCCTAACTCCCCTCTGCCACCATGGATTTGCTTCAAACCTCTTGCAAAGTAAAGTATATATAGCCAGCAGTGCGCCCATACCCCAAAACCCACCCACAAACACCAGGAATCCCCCCAAACAGGCCCCCGAAACGCTACATTGAGCAAAATGTCAGAAATAGCAAAAAAAAATCAGCCTGGATTTTGTCCCAACCACTTCTACCCGGTATTAGACCTCCCCAGGAATGCCCCAAGACCCGCCAACCCACCCGCCAAGAAGCATAACACCCCCAAACAGGCCAAAAGCAAAATCTCATACTTACAATATTTCTCGGCCTTCGGTCCAAACGCACTGCGTAGCTAGGCCAAAAGTCGGGGTTGCCACCACGGATTTCCTGAAAAGCAAATGCAATCAAGATTAGAGTGGCCCAGCAGTGCTCCCAGACCCCGAAACTCACCCACAAACACCAGGAAGCCCCCCAAACAGGCCCCCGAAAACGCTACATTGAGCAAAATGTCAGAAATAGCAAAAAAAAAATCGGCCTGGATTTTGTCCCAACCACTTCTACCCGGTATTAGACCTTCCCAGGAATGCCCCAAGACCCGCCAACCCACCCGCCAAGAAGCATAACACCCCCAAACAGCCCAAAAGCAAAATCTCATACTTGCAATATTTCTCGGCCTTCGGTCCAAACGCGCTGCGTAGCTAGGCCATAAGTCGGGGTTGCCACCACGGATTTCCTGAAAAGCAAATGCAATCCAGATTAGAGTGTCGCAGCAGTGCTCCCAGACCCCGAAACTCACCCACAAACACCAGGAAGCCCCACAAACAGGCCCCCAAAAACGCTACATTGAGCAAAATGTCAGAAATAGCAAAAAAAAAATCAACGTGGATTTTGTCCCAACCACTTTTATCCGGTATTAGAGCTTCCCAGCAATGGCCCCAGAGCCGTCAACCCAGGAGAAAACGAGTAGAAGACCCCCGAACAGCCAAAGAGCAAAAGTACAAAAATGGGGACTTTGTCATTTTTTTCCAAATGTCCCAAATCACTCCACGCGCGCTCTGCAGCTAGGCCCTAACTCCCCTCTGCCACCATGGATTTGCTTCAAACCTCTTGCAAAGTAAAGTATATATAGCCAGCAGTGCGCCCAGACCCCGAAACCCACCCACAAACACCAGGAAGCCCCCCAAACAGGCCCCCAAAAACGCTACATTGAGCAAAATGTCAGAAATAGCAAAAAAGAAATCGACGTGGATTTTGTCCCAACCACTTCTACCCGGTATTAGACCTTCCCAGGAATGCCCCAAGACCCGCCAACCCACCCGCCAAGAAGCATAACACCCCCAAACAGGCCAAAATCAAAATCTCATACTTGCAATATTTCTCGGCCTTTGGTCCAAACGCGCTGCGTAGCTAGGCCATAAGTCGGGGTTGCCACCACGGATTTCCTGAAAAGCAAATGCAATCAAGATTAGAGTGTCCCAGCAGTGCTCCCAGACCCCGAAACTCACCCACAAACACCAGGAAGCCCCCCAAACAGGCCCCTGAAAACGCTACATTGAGCAAAATGTCAGAAATAGCAAAAAAAAAATCGGCCTGGATTTTGTCCCAACCACTTCTACCCGGTATTAGACCTCCCCAGGAATGCCCCAAGACCCGCCAACCCACCCGCCAAGAAGCATAACACCCCCAAACAGGCCAAAAGCAAAATCTCATACTTGCAATATTTCTCGGCATTCGGTCCAAACGCGCTGCGTAGCTAGGCCATAAGTCGGGTTGCCACCACGGATTTCCTGAAAAGCAAATGCAATCAAGATTAGAGTGTCCCAGCAGTGCTCCCAGACCCCGAAACTCACCCACAAACACCAGGAAGCCCCCCAAACAGGCCCCCGAAAACGCTACATTGAGCAAAATGTCAGAAATAGCAACAAAAAAAATTGGCCTGGATTTTGTCCCAACCACTTCTACCCGGTATTAGACCTTCCCAGGAATGCCCCAAGACCCGCCAACCCACCCGCCAAGAAGCATAACACCCCCAAACAGGCCAAAAGCAAAATCTCATACTTGCAATATTTCTCGGCCTTCGGTCCAAACGCGCTGCGTAGCTGGGCCATAAGTCGGGGTTGCCACCACGGATTTCCTGAAAAGCAAATGCAATCAAGATTAGAGTGTCCCAGCAGTGCTCCCAGACCCCGAAACTGACCCACAAACACCAGGAAGCCCCACAAACAGGCCCCCGAAAACGCTACATTGAGCAAAATGTCAGAAATAGCAACAAAAAAAATCAACGTGGATTTTGTCCCAACCACTTTTATCCGGTATTAGAGCTTCCCAGCAATGGCCCCAGAGCCGTCAACCCAGGAGAAAACGAGTAGAAGACCCCCAAACAGCCAAAGAGCAAAAGTACAAAAATGGGGACTTTGTCATTTTTTTCCAAATTTCCCAAATCACTCCGCGCGCGCTCTGCAGCTAGGCCCTAACTCCCCTCTGCCACCATGGATTTGCTTCAAACCTCTTGCAAAGTAAAGTATATATAGCCAGCAGTGCGCCCAGACCCCGAAACCCACCCACAAATACCAGGAAGCCCCCCAAACAGGCCCCCGAAAATGCTACATTGAGCAAAATGTCAGAAATAGCACAAAAAAAATCGACCTGGATTTTGTCCCAACCACTTCTACCCGGTATTAGACCTTCCCAGGAATGCCCCAAGACCCGCCAACCCACCCGCCAAGAAGCATAACACCCCCAAACAGGCCAAAAGCAAAATCTCATACTTGCAATATTTCTTGGCCTTCGGTCCAAACGCGCTGCGTAGCTAGGCCATAAGTCGGGGTTGCCACCACGGATTTCCTGAAAAGCAAATGCAATCAAGATTAGAGTGTCCCAGCAGTGCTCCCAGACCCCGAAACTCACCCACAAACACCAGGAAGCCCCCCAAACAGGCCCCCGAAAACGCTACATTGAGCAAAATGTCAGAAATAGCAACAAAAAAAATCAGCCTGGATTTTGTCCCAACCACTTCTACCCGGTATTAGACCTTCCCAGGAATGCCCCAAGACCCGCCAACCCACCCGCCAAGAAGCATAACACCCCCAAACAGGCCAAAAGCAAAATCTCATACTTGCAATATTTCTCGGCCTTCGGTCCAAACGCGCTGCGTAGCTAGGCCATAAGTCGGGGTTGCCACCACGGATTTCCTGAAAAATAAATGCAATCAAGATTAGAGTGTTGCAGCAGTGCTCCCAGACCCCGAAACTCACCCACAAACACCAGGAAGCCCCACAAACAGGCCCCCGAAAACGCTACATTGAGCAAAATGTCAGAAATAGCAAAAAAAAATCAACGTGGATTTTGTCCCAACCACTTTTATCCGGTATTAGAGCTTCCCAGCAATGGCCCCAGAGCCGTCAACCCAGGAGAAAATGAGTAGAAGACCCCCAAACAGCCAAAGAGCAAAAGTACAAAAATGGGGACTTTGTCATTTTTTTCCAAATTTCCCAAATCACTCCACGCGCGCTCTGCAGCTAGGCCCTAACTCCCCTCTGCCACCATGGATTTGCTTCAAACCTCTTGCAAAGTAAAGTATATATAGCCAGCAGTGCGCCCATACCCCAAAACCCACCCACAAACACCAGGAAGCCCCCCAAACAGGCCGCCGAAAACGCTACATTGAGCAAAATGTCAGAAATAGCAAAAAAGAAATCGACGTGGATTTTGTCCCAACCACTTCTACCCAGTATTAGACCTTCCCAGGAATGCCCCAAGACCCGCCAACCCACCCCCCAAGAAGTATAACACCCCCAAACAGGCCAAAAGCAAAATCTCATACTTGCAATATTTCTCGGCCTTCGGTCCAAACGCGCTGCGTAGCTAGGCCATAAGTCGGGGTTGCCACCACGGATTTCCTGAAAAGCAAATGCAATCAAGATTAGAGTGTCACACCAGTGCTCCCAGACCCTGAAACTCACCCACAAACACCAGGAAGCCCCACAAACAGGCCCCCGAAAACGCTACATTGAGCAAAATGTCAGAAATAGCAACAAAAAAAATCAACGTGGATTTTGTCCCAACCACTTTTATCCGGTATTAGAGCTTCCCAGCAATGGCCCCAGAGCCGTCAACCTAAGAGAAAATGAGTAGAAGACCCCCGAACAGCCAAAGAGCAATAGTACAAAAATGGGGACTTTGTCATTTTTTTCCAAATTTCCCGAATCACTCCACGCGCGCTCTGCAGCTAGGCCCTAACTCCCCTCTGCCACCATGGATTTGCTTCAAACCTCTTGCAAAGTAAAGTATATATAGCCAGCAGTGCGCCCAGACCCCGAAACCCACCCACAAACACCAGGAAGCCCCCCAAACAGGCCCCCGAAAACGCTACATTGAGCAAAATGTCAGAAATAGCAAAAAAGAAATCGACGTGGATTTTGTCCCAACCACTTCTACCCAGTATTAGACCTTCCCAGGAATGCCCCAAGACCCGCCAACCCACCCCCCAAGAAGTATAACACCCCCAAACAGGCCAAAAGCAAAATCTCATACTTGCAATATTTCTCGGCCTTCGGTCCAAACGCGCTGCGTAGCTAGGCCATAAGTCGGGGTTGCCACCACGGATTTCCTGAAAAGCAAATGCAATCAAGATTAGAGTGTCACACCAGTGCTCCCAGACCCTGAAACTCACCCACAAACACCAGGAAGCCCCACAAACAGGCCCCCGAAAACGCTACATTGAGCAAAATGTCAGAAATAGCAACAAAAAAAATCAACGTGGATTTTGTCCCAACCACTTTTATCCGGTATTAGAGCTTCCCAGCAATGGCCCCAGAGCCGTCAACCTAAGAGAAAATGAGTAGAAGACCCCCGAACAGCCAAAGAGCAAAAGTACAAAAATGGGGACTTTGTCATTTTTTTCCAAATTTCCCGAATCACTCCACGCGCGCTCTGCAGCTAGGCCCTAACTCCCCTCTGCCACCATGGATTTGCTTCAAACCTCTTGCAAAGTAAAGTATATATAGCCAGCAGTGCGCCCAGACCCCGAAACCCACCCACAAACACCAGGAAGCCCCCCAAACAGGCCCCCGAAAACGCTACATTGAGCAAAATGTCAGAAATAGCAAAAAAGAAATCGACGTGGATTTTGTCCCAACCACTTCTACCCAGTATTAGACCTTCCCAGGAATGCCCCAAGACCCGCCAACCCACCCCCCAAGAAGTATAACACCCCCAAACAGGCCAAAAGCAAAATCTCATACTTGCAATATTTCTCGGCCTTCGGTCCAAACGCGCTGCGTAGCTAGGCCATAAGTCGGGGTTGCCACCACGGATTTCCTGAAAAGCAAATGCAATCAAGATTAGAGTGTCACACCAGTGCTCCCAGACCCTGAAACTCACCCACAAACACCAGGAAGCCCCAAAAACAGGCCCCCAAAAACGCTACATTGAGCAAAATGTCAGAAATAGCAACAAAAAAAATCAACGTGGATTTTGTCCCAACCACTTTTATCCGGTATTAGAGCTTCCCAGCAATGGCCCCAGAGCCGTCAACCTAAGAGAAAATGAGTAGAAGACCCCCGAACAGCCAAAGAGCAAAAGTACAAAAATGGGGACTTTGTCATTTTTTTCCAAATTTCACGAATCACTCCACGCGCGCTCTGCAGCTAGGCCCTAACTCCCCTCTGCCACCATGGATTTGCTTCAAACCTCTTGCAAAGTAAAGTATATATAGCCAGCAGTGCGCCCAGACCCCGAAACCCACCCACAAACACCAGGAAGCCCCCCAAACAGGCCCCCGAAAACGCTACATTGAGCAAAATGTCAGAAATAGCAAAAAAGAAATCGACGTGGATTTTGTCCCAACCACTTCTACCCGGTATTAGACCTTCCCAGGAATGCCCCAAGACCCGCCAACCCACCCGCCAAGAAGCATAACACCCCCAAACAGGCCAAAATCAAAATCTCATACTTGCAATATTTCTCGGCCTTCGGTCCAAACGCGCTGCGTAGCTAGGCCATAAGTCGGGGTTGCCACCACGGATTTCCTGAAAAGCAAATGCAATCAAGATTAGAGTGTACCAGCAGTGCTCCCAGACCCCGAAACTCACCCACAAACACCAGGAAGCCCCCCAAACAGGCCCCCGAAAACGCTACATTGAGCAAAATGTCAGAAATAGCAAAAAAAAAATCGGCCTGGATTTTGTCCCAACCACTTCTACCCGGTATTAGACCTCCCCAGGAATGCCCCAAGACCCGCCAACCCACCCGCCAAGAAGCATAACACCCCCAAACAGGCCAAAAGCAAAATCTCATACTTGCAATATTTCTCGGCCTTCGGTCCAAACGCACTGCGTAGCTAGGCCATAAGTCGGGGTTGCCACCACGGATTTCCTGAAAAGCAAATGCAATCAAGATTAGAGTGTCCCAGCAGTGCTCCCAGACCCCGAAACTCACCCACAAACACCAGGAAGCCCCCCAAACAGGCCCCCGAAAACGCTACATTGAGCAAAATGTCAGAAATAGCAAAAAAAAATCGGCCTGGATTTTGTCCCAACCACTTCTACCCGGTATTAGACCTTCCCAGGAATGCCCCAAGACCCGCCAACCCACCCGCCAAGAAGCATAACACCCCCAAACAGGCCAAAAGCGAAATCTCATACTTGCAATATTTCTCGGCCTTCGGTCCAAACGCGCTGCGTAGCTAGGCCATAAGTCGGGGTTGCCAACACGGATTTCCTGAAAAGCAAATGCAATCAAGATTAGAGTGTCCCAGCAGTGCTCCCAGACCCCGAAAGTCACCCACAAACACCAGGAAGCCCCACAAACAGGCCCCCGAAAACGCTACATTGAGCAAAATGTCAGAAATAGCAAAAAGAAAATCGACGTGGATTTTGTCCCAACCACTTTTATCCGGTATTAGAGCTTCCCAGCAATGGCCCCAGAGCCGTCAACCCAGGAGAAAACGAGTAGAAGGCCCCCAAACAGCCAAAGAGCAAAAGTACAAAAATGGGGACTTTGTCATTTTTTTCCAAATTTCCCAAATTACTCCGCGCGCGCTCTGCAGCTAGGCCCTAACTCCCCTCTGCCACCATGGATTTGCTTCAAACCTCTTGCAAAGTAAAGTATATATAGCCAGCAGTGCGCCCAGACCCCGAAACCCACCCACAAACACCAGGAAGCCCCCCAAACAGGCCCCCGAAAACGCTACATTGAGCAAAATGTCAGAAATAGCAGAAAAAAAAATCGACGTGGATTTTGTCCCAACCACTTCTACCCGGTATTAGACCTTCCCAGGAATGCCCCCAGACCCGCCAACCCACCCGCCAAGAAGCATAACACCCCCAAACAGGCCAAAAGCAAAATCTCATACTTGCAATATTTCTCGGCCTTTGGTCCAAACGCGCTGCGTAGCTAGGCCATAAGTCGGGGTTGCCACCACGGATTTCCTGAAAAGCAAATGCAATCAAGATTAGAGTGTCCCAGCAGTGCTCCCAGACCCCGAAACTCACCCACAAACACCAGGAAGCCCCCCAAACAGGCCCCCAAAAACGCTACATTGAGCAAAATGTCAGAAATAGCAAAGAAAAAATCGGCCTGGATTTTGTCCCAACCACTTCTACCCGGTATTAGACCTTCCCAGGAATGCCCCAAGACCCGCCAACCCACCCGCCAAGAAGCATAACACCCCCAAACAGGCCAAAAGCAAAATCTCATACTTGCAATATTTCTCGGCCTTCGGTCCAAACGCGCTGCGTAGCTGGGCCATAAGTCGGGGTTGCCACCACGGATTTCCTGAAAAGCAAATGCAATCAAGATTAGAGTGTCCCAGCAGTGCTCCCAGACCCCGAAACTCACCCACAAACACCAGGAAGCCCCACAAACAGGCCCCCGAAAACGCTACATTGAGCAAAATGTCAGAAATAGCAACAAAAAAAATCGACGTGGATTTTGTCCCAACCACTTTTATCCGGTATTAGAGCTTCCCAGCAATGGCCCCAGAGCCGTCAACCCAGGAGAAAACGAGTAGAAGACCCCCAAACAGCCAAAGAGCAAAAGTACAAAAATGGGGACTTTGTCATTTTTTTCCAAATTTCCCAAATCACTCCGCGCGCGCTCTGCAGCTAGGCCCTAACTCCCCTCTGCCACCATGGATTTGCTTCAAACCTCTTGCAAAGTAAAGTATATATAGCCAGCAGTGCGCCCAGACCCCGAAACCCACCCACAAATACCAGGAAGCCCCCCAAACAGGCCCCCGAAAATGCTACATTGAGCAAAATGTCAGAAATAGCACAAAAAAAATCGACCTGGATTTTGTCCCAACCACTTCTACCCGGTATTAGACCTTCCCAGGAATGCCCCAAGACCCGCCAACCCACCCGCCAAGAAGCATAACACCCCCAAACAGGCCAAAATCAAAATCTCATACTTGCAATATTTCTCGGCCTTCGGTCCAAACGCGCTGCGTAGCTAGGCCATAAGTCGGGGTTGCCACCACGGATTTCCTGAAAAGCAAATGCAATCAAGATTAGAGTGTACCAGCAGTGCTCCCAGACCCCGAAACTCACCCACAAACACCAGGAAGCCCCCCAAACAGGCCCCCGAAAACGCTACATTGAGCAAAATGTCAGAAATAGCACAAAAAAAATCGGCCTGGATTTTGTCCCAACCACTTCTACCCGGTATTAGACCTCCCCAGGAATGCCCCAAGACCCGCCAATCCACCCGCCAAGAAGCATAACACCCCCAAACAGGCCAAAAGCAAAATCTCATACTTGCAATATTTCTCGGCCTTCGGTCCAAACGCACTGCGTAGCTAGGCCATAAGTCGGGGTTGCCACCACGGATTTCCTGAAAAGCAAATGCAATCAAGATTAGAGTGTCCCAGCAGTGCTCCCAGACCCCGAAACTCACCCACAAACACCAGGAAGCCCCCCAAACAGGCCCCCGAAAACGCTACATTGAGCAAAATGTCAGAAATAGCAAAAAAAAATCGGCCTGGATTTTGTCCCAACCACTTCTACCCGGTATTAGACCTTCCCAGGAATGCCCCAAGACCCGCCAACCCACCCGCCAAGAAGCATAACACCCCCAAACAGGCCAAAAGCAAAATCTCATACTTGCAATATTTCTCGGCCTTCGGTCCAAACGCGCTGCGTAGCTAGGCCATAAGTCGGGGTTGCCACCACGGATTTCCTGAAAAGCAAATGCAATCAAGATTAGAGTGTCCCAGCAGTGCTCCCAGACCCCGAAACTCACCCACAAACACCAGGAAGCCCCACAAACAGGCCCCCGAAAACGCTACATTGAGCAAAATGTCAGAAATAGCAAAAAGAAAATCGACGTGGATTTTGTCCCAACCACTTTTATCCGGTATTAGAGCTTCCCAGCAATGGCCCCAGAGCCGTCAACCCAGGAGAAAACGAGTAGAAGGCCCCCAAACAGCCAAAGAGCAAAAGTACAAAAATGGGGACTTTGTCATTTTTTTCCAAATTTCCCAAATTACTCCGCGCGCGCTCTGCAGCTAGGCCCTAACTCCCCTCTGCCACCATGGATTTGCTTCAAACCTCTTGCAAAGTAAAGTATATATAGCCAGCAGTGCGCCCAGACCCCGAAACCCACCCACAAACACCAGGAAGCCCCCCAAACAGGCCCCCGAAAACGCTACATTGAGCAAAATGTCAGAAATAGCAGAAAAAAAAATCGACGTGGATTTTGTCCCAACCACTTCTACCCGGTATTAGACCTTCCCAGGAATGCCCCCAGACCCGCCAACCCACCCGCCAAGAAGCATAACACCCCCAAACAGGCCAAAAGCAAAATCTCATACTTGCAATATTTCTCGGCCTTTGGTCCAAACGCGCTGCGTAGCTAGGCCATAAGTCGGGGTTGCCACCACGGATTTCCTGAAAAGCAAATGCAATCAAGATTAGAGTGTCCCAGCAGTGCTCCCAGACCCCGAAACTCACCCACAAACACCAGGAAGCCCCCCAAACAGGCCCCCAAAAACGCTACATTGAGCAAAATGTCAGAAATAGCAAAGAAAAAATCGGCCTGGATTTTGTCCCAACCACTTCTACCCGGTATTAGACCTTCCCAGGAATGCCCCAAGACCCGCCAACCCACCCGCCAAGAAGCATAACACCCCCAAACAGGCCAAAAGCAAAATCTCATACTTGCAATATTTCTCGGCCTTCGGTCCAAACGCGCTGCGTAGCTGGGCCATAAGTCGGGGTTGCCACCACGGATTTCCTGAAAAGCAAATGCAATCAAGATTAGAGTGTCCCAGCAGTGCTCCCAGACCCCGAAACTCACCCACAAACACCAGGAAGCCCCACAAACAGGCCCCCGAAAACGCTACATTGAGCAAAATGTCAGAAATAGCAACAAAAAAAATCGACGTGGATTTTGTCCCAACCACTTTTATCCGGTATTAGAGCTTCCCAGCAATGGCCCCAGAGCCGTCAACCCAGGAGAAAACGAGTAGAAGACCCCCAAACAGCCAAAGAGCAAAAGTACAAAAATGGGGACTTTGTCATTTTTTTCCAAATTTCCCAAATCACTCCGCGCGCGCTCTGCAGCTAGGCCCTAACTCCCCTCTGCCACCATGGATTTGCTTCAAACCTCTTGCAAAGTAAAGTATATATAGCCAGCAGTGCGCCCAGACCCCGAAACCCACCCACAAATACCAGGAAGCCCCCCAAACAGGCCCCCGAAAATGCTACATTGAGCAAAATGTCAGAAATAGCACAAAAAAAATTGACCTGGATTTTGTCCCAACCACTTCTACCCGGTATTAGACCTTCCCAGGAATGCCCCAAGACCCGCCAACCCACCCGCCAAGAAGCATAACACCCCCAAACAGGCCAAAAGCAAAATCTCATACTTGCAATATTTCTTGGCCTTCGGTCCAAACGCGCTGCGTAGCTAGGCCATAAGTCGGGGTTGCCACCACGGATTTCCTGAAAAGCAAATGCAATCAAGATTAGAGTGTCCCAGCAGTGCTCCCAGACCCCGAAACTCACCCACAAACACCAGGAAGCCCCCCAAACAGGCCCCCGAAAACGCTACATTGAGCAAAATGTCAGAAATAGCAACAAAAAAAATCAGCCTGGATTTTGTCCCAACCACTTCTACCCGGTATTAGACCTTCCCAGGAATGCCCCAAGACCCGCCAACCCACCCGCCAAGAAGCATAACACCCCCAAACAGGCCAAAAGCAAAATCTCATACTTGCAATATTTCTCGGCCTTCGGTCCAAACGCGCTGCGTAGCTAGGCCATAAGTCGGGGTTGCCACCACGGATTTCCTGAAAAATAAATGCAATCAAGATTAGAGTGTTGCAGCAGTGCTCCCAGACCCCGAAACTCACCCACAAACACCAGGAAGCCCCACAAACAGGCCCCCGAAAACGCTACATTGAGCAAAATGTCAGAAATAGCAAAAAAAAATCAACGTGGATTTTGTCCCAACCACTTTTATCCGGTATTAGAGCTTCCCAGCAATGGCCCCAGAGCCGTCAACCCAGGAGAAAATGAGTAGAAGACCCCCAAACAGCCAAAGAGCAAAAGTACAAAAATGGGGACTTTGTCATTTTTTTCCAAATTTCCCAAATCACTCCACGCGCGCTCTGCAGCTAGGCCCTAACTCCCCTCTGCCACCATGGATTTGCTTCAAACCTCTTGCAAAGTAAAGTATATATAGCCAGCAGTGCGCCCATACCCCAAAACCCACCCACAAACACCAGGAATCCCCCCAAACAGGCCCCCGAAACGCTACATTGAGCAAAATGTCAGAAATAGCAAAAAAAAATCAGCCTGGATTTTGTCCCAACCACTTCTACCCGGTATTAGACCTCCCCAGGAATGCCCCAAGACCCGCCAACCCACCCGCCAAGAAGCATAACACCCCCAAACAGGCCAAAAGCGAAATCTCATACTTGCAATATTTCTCGGCCTTCGGTCCAAACGCGCTGCGTAGCTAGGCCATAAGTCGGGGTTGCCACCACGGATTTCCTGAAAAGCAAATGCAATCAAGATTAGAGTGTTGCAGCAGTGCTCCCAGACCCCGAAACTCACCCACAAACACCAGGAAGCCCCACAAACAGGCCCCCGAAAACGCTACATTGAGCAAAATGTCAGAAATAGAAAAAAAAAATCAACGTGGATTTTGTCCCAACCACTTTTATCCGGTATTAGAGCTTCCCAGCAATGGCCCCAGAGCCGTCAACCCAGGAGAAAATGAGTAGAAGACCCCCAAACAGCCAAAGAGCAAAAGTACAAAAATGGGGACTTTGTCATTTTTTTCCAAATTTCCCAAATCACTCCACGCGCGCTCTGCAGCTAGGCCCTAACTCCCCTCTGCCACCATGGATTTGCTTCAAACCTCTTGCAAAGTAAAGTATATATAGCCAGCAGTGCGCCCATACCCCAAAACCCACCCACAAACACCAGGAATCCCCCCAAACAGGCCCCCGAAACGCTACATTGAGCAAAATGTCAGAAATAGCAAAAAAAAATCAGCCTGGATTTTGTCCCAACCACTTCTACCCGGTATTAGACCTCCCCAGGAATGCCCCAAGACCCGCCAACCCACCCGCCAAGAAGCATAACACCCCCAAACAGGCCAAAAGCAAAATCTCATACTTACAATATTTCTCGGCCTTCGGTCCAAACGCACTGCGTAGCTAGGCCAAAAGTCGGGGTTGCCACCACGGATTTCCTGAAAAGCAAATGCAATCAAGATTAGAGTGTCCCAGCAGTGCTCCCAGACCCCGAAACTCACCCACAAACACCAGGAAGCCCCCCAAACAGGCCCCCGAAAACTCTACATTGAGCAAAATGTCAGAAATAGCAAAAACAAATCGGCCTGGATTTTGTCCCAACCACTTCTACCCGGTATTAGACCTTCCCAGGAATGCCCCAAGACCCGCCAACCCACCCGCCAAGAAGCATAACACCCCCAAACAGGCCAAAAGCAAAATCTCATACTTGCAATATTTCTCGGCCTTCGGTCCAAACGCGCTGCGTAGCTAGGCCATAAGTCGGGGTTGCCACCACGGATTTCCTGAAAAGCAAATGCAATCAAGATTAGAGTGGCCCAGCAGTGCTCCCAGACCCCGAAACTCACCCACAAACACCAGGAAGCCCCCCAAACAGGCCCCCGAAAACGCTACATTGAGCAAAATGTCAGAAATAGCAAAAAAAAATCGGCCTGGATTTTGTCCCAACCACTTCTACCCGGTATTAGACCTTCCCAGGAATGCCCCAAGACCCGCCAACCCACCCGCCAAGAAGCATAACACCCCCAAACAGCCCAAAAGCAAAATCTCATACTTGCAATATTTCTCGGCCTTCGGTCCAAACGCGCTGCGTAGCTAGGCCATAAGTCGGGGTTGCCACCACGGATTTCCTGAAAAGCAAATGCAATCCAGATTAGAGTGTCGCAGCAGTGCTCCCAGACCCCGAAACTCACCCACAAACACCAGGAAGCCCCACAAACAGGCCCCCAAAAACGCTACATTGAGCAAAATGTCAGAAATAGCAAAAAATAAATCAACGTGGATTTTGTCCCAACCACTTTTATCCGGTATTAGAGCTTCCCAGCAATGGCCCCAGAGCCGTCAACCCAGGAGAAAACGAGTAGAAGACCCCCGAACAGCCAAAGAGCAAAAGTACAAAAATGGGGACTTTGTCATTTTTTTCCAAATGTCCCAAATCACTCCACGCGCGCTCTGCAGCTAGGCCCTAACTCCCCTCTGCCACCATGGATTTGCTTCAAACCTCTTGCAAAGTAAAGTATATATAGCCAGCAGTGCGCCCAGACCCCGAAACCCACCCACAAACACCAGGAAGCCCCCCAAACAGGCCCCCGAAAACGCTACATTGAGCAAAATGTCAGAAATAGCAAAAAAAAAATCGGCCTGGATTTTGTCCCAACCACTTCTACCCGGTATTAGACCTCCCCAGGAATGCCCCAAGACCCGCCAACCCACCCGCCAAGAAGCATAACACCCCCAAACAGGCCAAAAGCAAAATCTCATACTTGCAATATTTCTCGGCATTCGGTCCAAACGCGCTGCGTAGCTAGGCCATAAGTCGGGTTGCCACCACGGATTTCCTGAAAAGCAAATGCAATCAAGATTAGAGTGTCCCAGCAGTGCTCCCAGACCCCGAAACTCACCCACAAACACCAGGAAGCCCCCCAAACAGGCCCCCGAAAACGCTACATTGAGCAAAATGTCAGAAATAGCAACAAAAAAAATCGGCCTGGATTTTGTCCCAACCACTTCTACCCGGTATTAGACCTTCCCAGGAATGCCCCAAGACCCGCCAACCCACCCGCCAAGAAGCATAACACCCCCAAACAGGCCAAAAGCAAAATCTCATACTTGCAATATTTCTCAGCCTTCGGTCCAAACGCGCTGTGTAGCTAGGCCATAAGTCGGGGTTGCCATCACGGATTTCCTGAAAAGCAAATGCAATCAAGATTAGAGTGTCCCAGCAGTGCTCCCAGACGCCGAAACTCACCCACAAACACCAGGAAGCCCCCCAAACAGGCCCCCGAAAACGCTACATTGAGCAAAATGTCAAAAATAGCACCAAAAAAATCGGCCTGGATTTTGTCCCAACCACTTCTACCCAGTATTAGACCTTCCCAGGAATGCCCCAAGACCCGCCAACCCACCCCCCAAGAAGTATAACACCCCCAAACAGGCCAAAAGCAAAATCTCATACTTGCAATATTTCTCGGCCTTCGGTCCAAACGCGCTGCGTAGCTAGGCCATAAGTCGGGGTTGCCACCACGGATTTCCTGAAAAGCAAATGCAATCAAGATTAGAGTGTCGCAGCAGTGCTCCCAGACCCCGAAACTCACCCACAAACACCAGGAAGCCCCACAAACAGGCCCCCGAAAACGCTACATTGAGCAAAATGTCAGAAATAGCAAAAAAAAAATCAACATGGATTTTGTCCCAACCACTTTTATCCGGTATTAGAGCTTCCTAGCAATGGCCCCAGAGCCGTCAACCTAAGAGAAAATGAGTAGAAGACCCCCGAACAGCCAAAGAGCAAAAGCACAAAAATGGGGACTTAGTCATTTTTTTCCAAATTTCCCAAATCACTCCACGCGCGCTCTGCAGCTAGGCCCTAACTCCCCTCTGCCACCATGGATTTGCTTCAAACCTCTTGCAAAGTAAAGTATATATAGCCAGCAGTGCACCCAGACCCCGAAACCCACCCACAAACCCCAGGAAGCCCCCCAAACAGGCCCCGAAAACGCTACATTGAGCAAAATGTCAGAAATAGCAAAAAAGAAATCGACGTGGATTTTGTCCCAACCACTTCTACCCGGTATTAGACCTTCCCAGGAATGCCCCAAGACCCGCCAACCCACCCGCCAAGAAGCATAACACCCCCAAACAGGCCAAAATCAAAATCTCATACTTGCAATATTTCTCGGCCTTCGGTCCAAACGCGCTGCGTAGCTAGGCCATAAGTCGGGGTTGCCACCACGGATTTCCTGAAAAGCAAATGCAATCAAGATTAGAGTGTACCAGCAGTGCTCCCAGACCCCGAAACTCACCCACAAACACCAGGAAGCCCCCCAAACAGGCCCCCGAAAACGCTACATTGAGCAAAATGTCAGAAATAGCAACAAAAAAAATCGGCCTGGATTTTGTCCCAACCACTTCTACCCGGTATTAGACCTCCCCAGGAATGCCCCAAGACCCGCCAACCCACCCGCCAAGAAGCATAACACCCCCAAACAGGCCAAAAGCAAAATCTCATACTTGCAATATTTCTCGGCCTTCGGTCCAAACGCACTGCGTAGCTAGGCCATAAGTCGGGGTTGCCACCACGGATTTCCTGAAAAGCAAATGCAATCAAGATTAGAGTGTCCCAGCAGTGCTCCCAGACCCCGAAACTCACCCACAAACACCAGGAAGCCCCCCAAACAGGCCCCCAAAAACGCTACATTGAGCAAAATGTCAGAAATAGCAAAGAAAAAATCGGCCTGGATTTTGTCCCAACCACTTCTACCCGGTATTAGACCTTCCCAGGAATGCCCCAAGACCCGCCAACCCACCCGCCAAGAAGCATAACACCCCCAAACAGGCCAAAAGCAAAATCTCATACTTGCAATATTTCTCGGCCTTCGGTCCAAACGCGCTGCGTAGCTGGGCCATAAGTCGGGGTTGCCACCACGGATTTCCTGAAAAGCAAATGCAATCAAGATTAGAGTGTCCCAGCAGTGCTCCCAGACCCCGAAACTCACCCACAAACACCAGGAAGCCCCACAAACAGGCCCCCGAAAACGCTACATTAAGCAAAATGTCAGAAATAGCAACAAAAAAAATCGACGTGGATTTTGTCCCAACCACTTTTATCCAGTATTAGAGCTTCCCAGCAATGGCCCCAGAGCCGTCAACCCAGGAGAAAACGAGTAGAAGACCCCCAAACAGCCAAAGAGCAAAAGTACAAAAATGGGGACTTTGTCATTTTTTTCCAAATTTCCCAAATCACTCCGCGCGCGCTCTGCAGCTAGGCCCTAACTCCCCTCTGCCACCATGGATTTGCTTCAAACCTCTTGCAAAGTAAAGTATATATAGCCAGCAGTGCGCCCAGACCCCGAAACCCACCCACAAATACCAGGAAGCCCCCCAAACAGGCCCCCGAAAATGCTACATTGAGCAAAATGTCAGAAATAGCACAAAAAAAATCGACCTGGATTTTGTCCCAACCACTTCTACCCGGTATTAGACCTTCCCAGGAATGCCCCAAGACCCGCCAACCCACCCGCCAAGAAGCATAACACCCCCAAACAGGCCAAAAGCAAAATCTCATACTTGCAATATTTCTTGGCCTTCGGTCCAAACGCGCTGCGTAGCTAGGCCATAAGTCGGGGTTGCCACCACGGATTTCCTGAAAAGCAAATGCAATCAAGATTAGAGTGTCCCAGCAGTGCTCCCAGACCCCGAAACTCACCCACAAACACCAGGAAGCCCCCCAAACAGGCCCCCGAAAACGCTACATTGAGCAAAATGTCAGAAATAGCAACAAAAAAAATCAGCCTGGATTTTGTCCCAACCACTTCTACCCGGTATTAGACCTTCCCAGGAATGCCCCAAGACCCGCCAACCCACCCGCCAAGAAGCATAACACCCCCAAACAGGCCAAAAGCAAAATCTCATACTTGCAATATTTCTCGGCCTTCGGTCCAAACGCGTTGCGTAGCTAGGCCATAAGTCGGGGTTGCCACCACGGATTTCCTGAAAAATAAATGCAATCAAGATTAGAGTGTTGCAGCAGTGCTCCCAGACCCCGAAACTCACCCACAAACACCAGGAAGCCCCACAAACAGGCCCCCGAAAACGCTACATTGAGCAAAATGTCAGAAATAGCAAAAAAAAATCAACGTGGATTTTGTCCCAACCACTTTTATCCGGTATTAGAGCTTCCCAGCAATGGCCCCAGAGCCGTCAACCCAGGAGAAAATGAGTAGAAGACCCCCAAACAGCCAAAGAGCAAAAGTACAAAAATGGGGACTTTGTCATTTTTTTCCAAATTTCCCAAATCACTCCACGCGCGCTCTGCAGCTAGGCCCTAACTCCCCTCTGCCACCATGGATTTGCTTCAAACCTCTTGCAAAGTAAAGTATATATAGCCAGCAGTGCGCCCATACCCCAAAACCCACCCACAAACACCAGGAATCCCCCCAAACAGGCCCCCGAAACGCTACATTGAGCAAAATGTCAGAAATAGCAAAAAAAAATCAGCCTGGATTTTGTCCCAACCACTTCTACCCGGTATTAGACCTCCCCAGGAATGCCCCAAGACCCGCCAACCCACCCGCCAAGAAGCATAACACCCCCAAACAGGCCAAAAGCAAAATCTCATACTTACAATATTTCTCGGCCTTCGGTCCAAACGCACTGCGTAGCTAGGCCAAAAGTCGGGGTTGCCACCACGGATTTCCTGAAAAGCAAATGCAATCAAGATTAGAGTGTCCCAGCAGTGCTCCCAGACCCTGAAACTCACCCACAAACACCAGGAAGCCCCCCAAACAGGCCCCCGAAAACGCTACATTGAGCAAAATGTCAGAAATAGCAAAAAAAAATCGGCCTGGATTTTGTCCCAACCACTTCTACCCGGTATTAGACCTTCCCAGGAATGCCCCAAGACCCGCCAACCCACCCGCCAAGAAGCATAACACCCCCAAACAGGCCAAAAGCAAAATCTCATACTTGCAATATTTCTCGGCCTTCGGTCCAAACGCGCTGCGTAGCTAGGCCATAAGTCGGGGTTGCCACCACGGATTTCCTGAAAAGCAAATGCAATCAAGATTAGAGTGGCCCAGCAGTGCTCCCAGACCCCGAAACTCACCCACAAACACCAGGAAGCCCCCCAAACAGGCCCCCGAAAACGCTACATTGAGCAAAATGTCAGAAATAGCAAAAAAAAAATCGGCCTGGATTTTGTCCCAACCACTTCTACCCGGTATTAGACCTTCCCAGGAATGCCCCAAGACCCGCCAACCCACCCGCCAAGAAGCATAACACCCCCAAACAGCCCAAAAGCAAAATCTCATACTTGCAATATTTCTCGGCCTTCGGTCCAAACGCGCTGCGTAGCTAGGCCATAAGTCGGGGTTGCCACCACGGATTTCCTGAAAAGCAAATGCAATCCAGATTAGAGTGTCGCAGCAGTGCTCCCAGACCCCGAAACTCACCCACAAACACCAGGAAGCCCCACAAACAGGCCCCCAAAAACGCTACATTGAGCAAAATGTCAGAAATAGCAAAAAAAAAATCAACGTGGATTTTGTCCCAACCACTTTTATCCGGTATTAGAGCTTCCCAGCAATGGCCCCAGAGCTGTCAACCCAGGAGAAAACGAGTAGAAGACCCCCGAACAGCCAAAGAGCAAAAGTACAAAAATGGGGACTTTGTCATTTTTTTCCAAATGTCCCAAATCACTCCACGCGCGCTCTGCAGCTAGGCCCTAACTCCCCTCTGCCACCATGGATTTGCTTCAAACCTCTTGCAAAGTAAAGTATATATAGCCAGCAGTGCGTCCAGACCCCGAAACCCACCCACAAACACCAGGAAGCCCCCCAAACAGGCCCCCGAAAACGCTACATTGAGCAAAATGTCAGAAATAGCAAAAAAGAAATCGACGTGGATTTTGTCCCAACCACTTCTACCCGGTATTAGACCTTCCCAGGAATGCCCCAAGACCCGCCAACCCACCCGCCAAGAAGCATAACACCCCCAAACAGGCCAAAATCAAAATCTCATACTTGCAATATTTCTCGGCCTTCGGTCCAAACGCGCTGCGTAGCTAGGCCATAAGTCGGGGTTGCCACCACGGATTTCCTGAAAAGCAAATGCAATCAAGATTAGAGTGTCCCAGCAGTGCTCCCAGACCCCGAAACTCACCCACAAACACCAGGAAGCCCCCCAAACAGGCCCCTGAAAACGCTACATTGAGCAAAATGTCAGAAATAGCAAAAAAAAAATCGGCCTGGATTTTGTCCCAACCACTTCTACCCGGTATTAGACCTCCCCAGGAATGCCCCAAGACCCGCCAACCCACCCGCCAAGAAGCATAACACCCCCAAACAGGCCAAAAGCAAAATCTCATACTTGCAATATTTCTCGGCATTCGGTCCAAACGCGCTGCGTAGCTAGGCCATAAGTCGGGTTGCCACCACGGATTTCCTGAAAAGCAAATGCAATCAAGATTAGAGTGTCCCAGCAGTGCTCCCAGACCCCGAAACTCACCCACAAACACCAGGAAGCCCCCCAAACAGGCCCCCGAAAACGCTACATTGAGCAAAATGTCAGAAATAGCAACAAAAAAAATCGGCCTGGATTTTGTCCCAACCACTTCTACCCGGTATTAGACCTTCCCAGGAATGCCCCAAGACCCGCCAACCCACCCGCCAAGAAGCATAACACCCCCAAACAGGCCAAAAGCAAAATCTCATACTTGCAATATTTCTCAGCCTTCGGTCCAAACGCGCTGTGTAGCTAGGCCATAAGTCGGGGTTGCCATCACGGATTTCCTGAAAAGCAAATGCAATCAAGATTAGAGTGTCCCAGCAGTGCTCCCAGACGCCGAAACTCACCCACAAACACCAGGAAGCCCCCCAAACAGGCCCCCGAAAACGCTACATTGAGCAAAATGTCAAAAATAGCACAAAAAAAATCGGCCTGGATTTTGTCCCAACCACTTCTACCCAGTATTAGACCTTCCCAGGAATGCCCCAAGACCCGCCAACCCACCCCCCAAGAAGTATAACACCCCCAAACAGGCCAAAAGCAAAATCTCATACTTGCAATATTTCTCGGCCTTCGGTCCAAACGCGCTGCGTAGCTAGGCCATAAGTCGGGGTTGCCACCACGGATTTCCTGAAAAGCAAATGCAATCAAGATTAGAGTGTCGCAGCAGTGCTCCCAGACCCCGAAACTCACCCACAAACACCAGGAAGCCCCACAAACAGGCCCCCGAAAACGCTACATTGAGCAAAATGTCAGAAATAGCAAAAAAAAAATCAACATGGATTTTGTCCCAACCACTTTTATCCGGTATTAGAGCTTCCTAGCAATGGCCCCAGAGCCGTCAACCTAAGAGAAAATGAGTAGAAGACCCCCGAACAGCCAAAGAGCAAAAGTACAAAAATGGGGACTTAGTCATTTTTTTCCAAATTTCCCAAATCACTCCACGCGCGCTCTGCAGCTAGGCCCTAACTCCCCTCTGCCACCATGGATTTGCTTCAAACCTCTTGCAAAGTAAAGTATATATAGCCAGCAGTGCACCCAGACCCCGAAACCCACCCACAAACACCAGGAAGCCCCCCAAACAGGCCCCGAAAACGCTACATTGAGCAAAATGTCAGAAATAGCAAAAAAGAAATCGACGTGGATTTTGTCCCAACCACTTCTACCCGGTATTAGACCTTCCCAGGAATGCCCCAAGACCCGCCAACCCACCCGCCAAGAAGCATAACACCCCCAAACAGGCCAAAATCAAAATCTCATACTTGCAATATTTCTCGGCCTTCGGTCCAAACGCGCTGCGTAGCTAGGCCATAAGTCGGGGTTGCCACCACGGATTTCCTGAAAAGCAAATGCAATCAAGATTAGAGTGTACCAGCAGTGCTCCCAGACCCCGAAACTCACCCACAAACACCAGGAAGCCCCCCAAACAGGCCCCCGAAAACGCTACATTGAGCAAAATGTCAGAAATAGCAAAAAAAAAATCGGCCTGGATTTTGTCCCAACCACTTCTACCCGGTATTAGACCTCCCCAGGAATGCCCCAAGACCCGCCAACCCACCCGCCAAGAAGCATAACACCCCCAAACAGGCCAAAAGCAAAATCTCATACTTGCAATATTTCTCGGCCTTCGGTCCAAACGCACTGCGTAGCTAGGCCATAAGTCGGGGTTGCCACCACGGATTTCCTGAAAAGCAAATGCAATCAAGATTAGAGTGTCCCAGCAGTGCTCCCAGACCCCGAAACTCACCCACAAACACCAGGAAGCCCCCCAAACAGGCCCACGAAAACGCTACATTGAGCAAAATGTCAGAAATAGCAAAAAAAAATCGGCCTGGATTTTGTCCCAACCACTTCTACCCGGTATTAGACCTTCCCAGGAATGCCCCAAGACCCGCCAACCCACCCGCCAAGAAGCATAACACCCCCAAACAGGCCAAAAGAAAAATCTCATACTTGCAATATTTCTTGGCCTTCGGTCCAAACGCGCTGCGTAGCTAGGCCATAAGTCGGGGTTGCCACCACGGATTTCCTGAAAAGCAAATGCAATCAAGATTAGAGTGTCCCAGCAGTGCTCCCAGACCCTGAAACTCACCCACAAACACCAGGAAGCCCCCCAAACAGGCCCCCGAAAACGCTACATTGAGCAAAATGTCAGAAATAGCAAAAAAAAAAATCGGCCTGGATTTTGTCCCAACCACTTCTACCCGGTATTAGACCTTCCCAGGAATGCCCCAAGACCCGCCAACCCACCCGCCAAGAAGCATAACACCCCCAAACAGCCCAAAAGCAAAATCTCATACTTGCAATATTTCTCGGCCTTCGGTCCAAACGCGCTGCGTAGCTAGGCCATAAGTCGGGGTTGCCACCACGGATTTCCTGAAAAGCAAATGCAATCCAGATTAGAGTGTCGCAGCAGTGCTCCCAGACCCCGAAACTCACCCACAAACACCAGGAAGCCCCACAAACAGGCCCCCAAAAACGCTACATTGAGCAAAATGTCAGAAATAGCAAAAAAAAAATCAACGTGGATTTTGTCCCAACCACTTTTATCCGGTATTAGAGCTTCCCAGCAATGGCCCCAGAGCCGTCAACCCAGGAGAAAACGAGTAGAAGACCCCCGAACAGCCAAAGAGCAAAAGTACAAAAATGGGGACTTTGTCATTTTTTTCCAAATTTCCCAAATCACTCCACGCGCGCTCTGCAGCTAGGCCCTAACTCCCCTCTGCCACCATGGATTTGCTTCAAACCTCTTGCAAAGTAAAGTATATATAGCCAGCAGTGCGCCCAGACCCCGAAACCCACCCACAAACACCAGGAAGCCCCCCAAACAGGCCCCCGAAAACGCTACATTGAGCAAAATGTCAGAAATAGCAAAAAAGAAATCGACGTGGATTTTGTCCCAACCACTTCTACCCGGTATTAGACCTTCCCAGGAATGCCCCAAGACCCGCCAACCCACCCGCCAAGAAGCATAACACCCCCAAACAGGCCAAAATCAAAATCTCATACTTGCAATATTTCTCGGCCTTCGGTCCAAACGCGCTGCGTAGCTAGGCCATAAGTCGGGGTTGCCACCACGGATTTCCTGAAAAGCAAATGCAATCAAGATTAGAGTGTACCAGCAGTGCTCCCAGACCCCAAAACTCACCCACAAACACCAGGAAGCCCCCCAAACAGGCCCCCGAAAACGCTACATTGAGCAAAATGTCAGAAATAGCAAAAAAAAATCGGCCTGGATTTTGTCCCAACCACTTCTACCCGGTATTAGACCTCCCCAGGAATGCCCCAAGACCCGCCAACCCACCCGCCAAGAAGCATAACACCCCCAAACAGGCCAAAAGCAAAATCTCATACTTGCAATATTTCTCGGCCTTCGGTCCAAACGCGCTGCGTAGCTAGGCCATAAGTCGGGTTGCCACCACGGATTTCCTGAAAAGCAAATGCAATCAAGATTAGAGTGTCCCAGCAGTGCTCCCAGACCCCGAAACTCACCCACAAACACCAGGAAGCCCCCCAAACAGGCCCCCGAAAACGCTACATTGAGCAAAATGTCAGAAATAGCAACAAAAAAAATCGGCCTGGATTTTGTCCCAACCACTTCTACCCGGTATTAGACCTTCCCAGGAATGCCCCAAGACCCGCCAACCCACCCGCCAAGAAGCATAACACCCCCAAACAGGCCAAAAGCAAAATCTCATACTTGCAATATTTCTCGGCCTTCGGTCCAAACGCGCTGCGTAGCTAGGCCATAAGTCGGGGTTGCCACCACAGATTTCCTGAAAAGCAAATTCAATCAAGATTAGAGTGTCCCAGCAGTGCTCCCAGACCCCGAAACTCACCCACAAACACCAGGAAGCCCCCCTAACAGGCCCCCGAAAACGCTACATTGAGCAAAATGTCAGAAATAGCAAAAAAAAAATCGGCCTGGATTTTGTCCCAACCACTTCTACCCGGTATTAGACCTTCCCAGGAATGCCCCAAGACCCGCCAACCCACCCGCCAAGAAGCATAACACCCCCAAACAGGCCAAAAGCAAAATCTCATACTTGCAATATTTCTCAGCCTTCGGTCCAAACGCGCTGCGTAGCTAGGCCATAAGTCGGGGTTGCCATCACGGATTTCCTGAAAAGCAAATGCAATCAAGATTAGAGTGTCCCAGCAGTGCTCCCAGACGCCGAAACTCACCCACAAACACCAGGAAGCCCCCCAAACAGGCCCCCGAAAACGCTACATTGAGCAAAATGTCAAAAATAGCACAAAAAAAATCGGCCTGGATTTTGTCCCAACCACTTCTACCCAGTATTAGACCTTCCCAGGAATGCCCCAAGACCCGCCAACCCACCCCCCAAGAAGCATAACACCCCCAAACAGGCCAAAAGCAAAATCTCATACTTGCAATATTTCGCGGCCTTCGGTCCAAACGCGCTGCGTAGCTAGGCCATAAGTCGGGGTTGCCACCACGGATTTCCTGAAAAGCAAATGCAATCAAGATTAGAGTGTCGCAGCAGTGCTCCCAGACCCCGAAACTCACCCACAAACACCAGGAAGCCCCACAAACAGGCCCCCGAAAACGCTACATTGAGCAAAATGTCAGAAATAGCAACAAAAAAAATCAACGTGGATTTTGTCCCAACCACTTTTATCCGGTATTAGAGCTTCCCAGCAATGGCCCCAGAGCCGTCAACCCAGGAGAAAACGAGTAGAAGACCCCCGAACAGCCAAAGAGCAAAAGTACAAAAATGAGGACTTGTCATTTTTTTCCAAATTTCCCAAATCACTCCACGCGCGCTCTGCAGCTAGGCCCTAACTCCCCTCTGCAACCATGGATTTGCTTCAAACCTCTTGCAAAGTAAAGTATATATAGCCAGCAGTACGCCCAGACCCCGAAACCCACCCACAAACACCAGGAAGCCCCCCAAACAGGCCCCCGAAAACGTTACATTGAGCAAAATGTCAGAAATAGCAACAACAAAAAATCGACGTGGATTTTGTCCCAACCACTTCTACCCGGTATTAGACCTTCCCAGGAATGCCCCAAGACCCGCCAACCCACCCGCCAAGAAGCATAACACCCCCAAACAGGCCAAAATCAAAATCTCATACTTGCAATATTTCTCGGCCTTCGGTCCAAACGCGCTGCGTAGCTAGGCCATAAGTCGGGGTTGCCACCACGGATTTCCTGAAAAGCAAATGCAATCAAGATTAGAGTGTACCAGCAGTGCTCCCAGACCCCGAAACTCACCCACAAACACCAGGAAGCCCCCCAAACAGGCCCCCGAAAACGCTACATTGAGCAAAATGTCAGAAATAGCAAAAAAAAAATCGGCCTGGATTTTGTCCCAACCACTTCTACCCGGTATTAGACCTCCCCAGGAATGCCCCAAGACCCGCCAACCCACCCGCCAAGAAGCATAACACCCCCAAACAGGCCAAAAGCAAAATCTCATACTTGCAATATTTCTCGGTCTTCGGTCCAAACGCGCTGCGTAGCTAGGCCATAAGTCGGGTTGCCACCACGGATTTCCTGAAAAGCAAATGCAATCAAGATTAGAGTGTCCCAGCAGTGCTCCCAGACCCCGAAACTCACCCACAAACACCAGGAAGCCCCCCAAACAGGCCCCCGAAAACGCTACATTGAGCAAAATGTCAGAAATAGCAACAAAAAAAATCGGCCTGGATTTTGTCCCAACCACTTCTACCCGGTATTAGACCTTCCCAGGAATGCCCCAAGACCCGCCAACCCACCCGCCAAGAAGCATAACACCCCCAAACAGGCCAAAAGCAAAATCTCATACTTGCAATATTTCTCGGCCTTCGGTCCAAACGCGCTGCGTAGCTAGGCCATAAGTCGGGGTTGCCACCACAGAATTCCTGAAAAGCAAATGCAATCAAGATTAGAGTGTCCCAGCAGTGCTCCCAGACCCCGAAACTCACCCACAAACACCAGGAAGCCCCCCTAACAGGCCCCCGAAAACGCTACATTGAGCAAAATGTCAGAAATAGCAAAAAAAAAATCGGCCTGAATTTTGTCCCAACCACTTCTACCCGGTATTAGACCTTCCCAGGAATGCCCCAAGACCCGCCAACCCACCCGCCAAGAAGCATAACACCCCCAAACAGGCCAAAAGCAAAATCTCATACTTGCAATATTTCTCAGCCTTCGGTCCAAACGCGCTGCGTAGCTAGGCCATAAGTCGGGGTTGCCATCACGGATTTCCTGAAAAGCAAATGCAATCAAGATTAGAGTGTCCCAGCAGTGCTCCCAGACGCCGAAACTCACCCACAAACACCAGGAAGCCCCCCAAACAGGCCCCCGAAAACGCTACATTGAGCAAAATGTCAAAAATAGCACAAAAAAAATCGGCCTGGATTTTGTCCCAACCACTTCTACCCAGTATTAGACCTTACCAGGAATGCCCCAAGACCCGCCAACCCACCCCCCAAGAAGCATAACACCCCCAAACAGGCCAAAAGCAAAATCTCATACTTGCAATATTTCTCGGCCTTCGGTCCAAACGCGCTGCGTAGCTAGGTCATAAGTCGGGGTTGCCACCACGGATTTCCTGAAAAGCAAATGCAATCAAGATTAGAGTGTCGCAGCAGTGCTCCCAGACCCCGAAACTCACCCACAAACACCAGGAAGCCCCACAAACAGGCCCCCGAAAACGCTACATTGAGCAAAATGTCAGAAATAGCAACAAAAAAAATCAACGTGGATTTTGTCCCAACCACTTTTATCCGGTATTAGAGCTTCCCAGCAATGGCCCCAGAGCCGTCAACCCAGGAGAAAACGAGTAGAAGACCCCCGAACAGCCAAAGAGCAAAAGTACAAAAATGAGGACTTGTCATTTTTTTCCAAATTTCCCAAATCACTCCACGCGCGCTCTGCAGCTAGGCCCTAACTCCCCTCTGCCACCATGGATTTGCTTCAAACCTCTTGCAAAGTAAAGTATATATAGCCAGCAGTGCGCCCAGACCCCGAAACCCACCCACAAACACCAGGAAGCCCCCCAAACAGGCCCCTGAAAACGTTACATTGAGCAAAATGTCAGAAATAGCAACAACAAAAAATCGACGTGGATTTTGTCCCAACCACTTCTACCCGGTATTAGACCTTCCCAGGAATGCCCCAAGACCCGCCAACCCACCCGCCAAGAAGCATAACACCCCCAAACAGGCCAAAAGCAAAATCTCATACTTGCAATATTTCTCGGCCTTCGGTCCAAACGCTCTGCGTAGCTAGGCCATAAGTCGGGTTGCCACCACGGATTTCCTGAAAAGCAAATGCAATCAAGATTAGAGTGTCCCAGCAGTGCTCCCAGACCCCGAAATTCCCCCACAAACACCAGGAAGCCCCCCAAACAGGCCCCCGAAAACGCTACATTGAGCAAAATGTCAGAAATAGCAACAAAAAAAATCGGCCTGGATTTTGTCCCAACCACTTCTACCCGGTATTAGACCTTCCCAGGAATGCCCCAAGACCCGCCAACCCACCCGCCAAGAAGCATAACACCCCCAAATAGGCCAAAAGCAAAATCTCATACTTGCAATATTTCTCGGCCTTCGGTCCAAACGCGCTGCGTAGCTAGGCCATAAGTCGGGGTTGCCACCACGGATTTCCTGAAAAGCAAATGCAATCAAGATTAGAGTGTCCCAGCAGTGCTCCCAGACCCCGAAACTCACCCACAAACACCAGGAAGCCCCACAAACAGGCCCCCGAAAACGCTACATTGAGCAAAATGTCAGAAATAGCAAAAAAGAAATCGACGTGGATTTTGTCCCAACCACTTTTATCCGGTATTAGAGCTTCCCAGCAATGGCCCCAGAGCCGTCAACCCAGGAGAAAACGAGTAGAAGACCCCCAAACAGCCAAAGAGCAAAAGTACAAAAATGGGGACTTTGTCATTTTTTTCCAAATTTCCAAAATCACTCCGAGCGCACTCTGCAGCTAGGCCCTAACTCCCCTCTGCCACCATGGATTTGCTTCAAACCTCTTGCAAAGTAAAGTATATATAGCCAGCAGTGCGCCCAGACCCCGAAACCCACCCACAAACACCAGGAAGCCCCCCAAACAGGCCCCCGAAAACGTTACATTGAGCAAAATGTCAGAAATAGCAACAACAAAAAATCGGCCTGGATTTTGTCCCAACCACTTCTACCCGGTATTAGACCTTCCCAGGAATGCCCCAAGACCCGCCAACCCACCCGCCAAGAAGCATAACACCCCCAAACAGGCCAAAAGAAAAATCTCATACTTGCAATATTTCTCGGCCTTCGGTCCAAACGCGCTGCGTAGCTAGGCCATAAGTCGGGGTTGCCACCACGGATTTCCTGAAAAGCAAATGCAATCAAGATTAGAGTGTCCCAGCAGTGCTCCCAGACCCTGAAACTCACCCACAAACACCAGGAAGCCCCCCAAACAGGCCCCCGAAAACGCTACATTGAGCAAAATGTCAGAAATAGCAACAACAAAAAATCGCCCTGGATTTTGTCCCAACCACTTCTACCCGGTATTAGACCTTCCCAGGAATGCCCCAAGACCCGCCAACCCACCCGCCAAGAAGCATAACACCCCCAAACAGGCCAAAAGCAAAATCTCATACTTGCAATATTTCTCGGCCTTCGGTCCAAACGCGCTGCGTAGCTAGGCCATAAGTCGGGGTTGCCACCACGGATTTCCTGAAAAGCAAATGCAATCAAGATTAGAGTGTCCCAGCAGTGCTCCCAGACCCCGAAACTCACCCACAAATAGACGGAACCCCCCCTAAGAGCACCTCACAGGCAAGCAAGTCAGCAAAAACACTAAAAAATTTGCGCCTCGAATTTGGTCCAAACCACTTTTATCCGGTATTAGAGCTTCCCAACAATGGTCCCAAAGCCGTCAACTCACCTGCAAAGAGGTAGAACAACACCCCCACAAGTGCTGAGTCTTTCTTCATTGGACGTAAACCAGCCCTCTGGTTTGATGGAAATAGGAGTCTGGAGGAGGAGGATAGAGGAGCATGTTCTTCTGAACTTGTGAACCTTAGGAATGCAGACTGCGGCAACTTCAAATCAATTAGCAAACCAGTGAAGACAGTTCTGCTGATGGGCTTGTTTTTGTGATTATCTGATTAAAGTTTCAAATATATTAACTGTGCACAACAAAGAAAGACAGACACACAGGAATAAAAGTGAATAAGGACGAAAAAGAAAGTTATTGATTCGTTGTCTCATTTTCAGGGCTCGGTATCATGGTCCAGGAATGAGAATAAGGCTTCGTCATCATACTCTGCGAATTCAGGCAGGGTGAGCTCAGTGTCACCTGACAGAGTAGAAATTCCCTCATCTATGTTGCTGGCCACCTCGTCTTCATCCGGCGCGCTTTCTCGTACTCTGAAATCTGGTGGTATGAGGTGCTGATTCATCTTGATCATTGTTAACCTCTCCACATTTTTGGGCGAGAGGCGGCTCCGTTTGGGAGTTACAATGCCACCAGCAGCACTGAAAACACATTCAGAAGACACGCTTGCGAGTGGGCAAGACAAGTAGTTTAAAGCCAGGTTGGTGAGCTGTGGCCACAATTCTTTTTTCCCATGCCAATACGCCAATGGGTCAGAATTAACATAGACCTCTGTTGAGTCATTCAGATAGTCCTTCACCATCGACTCAAGGTCCTCATCCAAGGTTCCTCCACTTTGCTTAGCTCTTGCTGTGCCTCTGACCTTTTGAGAACCAAACCCACGCAGAGCTAGCCAATCCTCCTCAGCCTCCAATGTTTCTGTTGTGTCTGGTGCAGATGATCCAGTTGCCGGTGTCTTTAACGGCTGAGAGGTCACTTGTGCCACAGCCACAGGTGCAGAAGTGGATTGTTTTGACTGGGGATGGCCTGCTGATGTACTGCCATTTCCTTCAATTTTCAGCCGTTCTCTTTCAAACCTCTTGGCTGACAAGGCTAGCCAATGTTTGTACTTTGGAACATGTTTATCATCAAAAGGAAAGAATGCTTGGCCTGCCAGCGCCTTTTTGTAGCGTGGATCCAGAATAGTAGCACAAATGTAATGCTCTTCTGAGTGGATCTTTTTAAGACGTTCATCACCTTGTAGGAGCTCTAATAATTTCTCAGCCAGAACAAAAGAGTCTTGGTTTTTTACATCTTTTTCAAACACAGAACACACCTCCTTCAGTTGGTCCTCCAGCATGTACAACAATGGGATAGCTTTTCCCAAATTACAGTCCTCCTTGCTGACTGCACGCGTGAAGAACTCAAAAGGACGAAGCATGCGTGTCAGGCTTTGAACTATGTTCCATTGCGCCGCACCCATCCTCAGGTCATCCTGAGCTGTACCCTCTGTTAAGAAATATTGACCGAGTACCGTATACTGCTCATACAGACGCTCAAGCATGTAGAAGGTTGAGTTCCAACGTGTTACCACCTCCTGGATGAGTGCTTTCACTGGCATTTGACGTTGATATAGCAGGCTCCTCAGCTGCTTCCGGGCCTTAAAAGAATGGCTGAAATGGTTGCACATTTTTTGGCAGGTGTCCAATACTCTGTACGCTGCACTGCCTTTATTACCCAAGAATTTTTGGACAACCAGGTTTATACAGTGCGCCAAACACGGCACTCTGAAATAGTTACCCTGCCTCATGGCCTTAACTATATTGGCGCCATTGTCCGTGGAAACATAACCAACCTGGCGTTTTAGTGGGGACAGCCAGTTAAGGACCTTTGTGTTAAAGACATCCAAAATGTTTTCTGCTGTGTGACGTTTCTCCAAACCAAACATGGCTAGTGTTGCATGTTTCCGAGCAGCTTTAAAAACAATGTCCGTGTCAACACCTGTGTTTAGCTTTGCTTTAGCCCCTGAAAAAGACACCCAGTGTGCAGTGATGCACATGTAATCAGCGCCTGCGCCACTGGTCCACATGTCTGTTGTCAGATGTATAGTGTGAACAGCACTCTTCTGCAAAGCTGCCCCAATCACCTTCAGAACATCTTCATGTAGTGCTGGAACCGCAACTCGGGCAAAATAGAACCGGCTAGGAACCTTCCATTTAGGGCAGAGCGCTGCCACTAATTCTAGAAAACCAACCCCTTCTACAAAAGAAAAAGGGAGAAGGTCCAGAGCTAGCATTTTAGCCAGCTTAGTGTTATACAGACGCGTCAGTGGGTGGTTGCGTTCATATTGCGCTTCTGTAAACAACATCTTTTTAATGTTGCCCTGGACCAAGGATTTACGGGATGATGATGATATCTTCGACCCAGTTACGCTCGCTGATGAACTTTTCCGCATTGATGTCTCACTATCTCCCACACTCTTAGTGTGCCTCACATGGGGTGTGCTGCTGACAGGGGTACTGGGTGTAAGTGAAGTGTTTGAATCGTCTTCTTCCTCCTCGTCATCATCAGATGAAAAATCAACGTTTTCATTACGTGCAATTCGGGCTTCCTTGACCGCCTCTAGGTGCGCAAACCATTGGACAGGGTGCGCTCTCTTAAGATGACCTCTCTGGCCTCCGGTACCATAGTTGGTACCAAACTTACCACGACTAACTCGAAACTTACACATGCTACAAATGGCTACGTTTTCCATTCTTGGGCAAACACTAAAGAAGTCCCAAACTGGAGACTTGAAATGTCTTTGGGGGCCGGAGGAGGCGGCGATACTGGTGGTGGTGGTCCTGCTGCTAATGCCAGATGAAGTGGAGGATGTGGATTGCCGAACTTCAGTACGTTTTGCACTTTCACCACCACGAATTGAGGTCGAGGTGGATGGAGGTCCCTTCTTGCGAGGAAGAAATATGGAAGCGGTAGGTGTTGGTGTACTAGTTAACTCCAAATCTAATGATTGTTGTGTTTCCATTTCCATTGCCTCCTCGTCGACATCATCATCACGCTCAGCAGCTTCTCGGGATAGGGTCAAAATGTCTCTTTGCTGCATGCCCGCTGGGGCTGCAGTGACCTTTATGATGACTGGCTCGTCGTCATCGTGAGAGGCTTCACCAGCAGCAGTATGCGTCACTTCTTGTTGTGCCTCATCACACTCCATAGCTATGAGTTTTTCGACGACCTTCCTTTTACGCTTAGGTATCTTTGTCAGATCATGGTGTGCCTCACTCTCAGGCTGCCGTGGTGGTACCCATTCGTCATCCAGATCATCAGAAGGCGGTGGGCTTGATGAATATGTAGACACCAACCTTGATCTTTTCCTTGCTAGGGATGTGGAAGACAATGAATAATCATCAGGAGGAGTGGCTTCCAATGATACCTCGGCTTGATTGTCGATTTCCTGATGTGCCCCTACTTCGGGAGGGACAACTATTGTGGGAACTTGTTGTGGCCCTCCATGCACCTCTGCTTGCGCATCTCCTTGCGCTGCCTCTCCTTCCACATGCACTTGGGCTTGTACTACTTGCACATGTTGTTGTTGCGGCTGTGGTTGTTCAACACTTGTCAGATGAGTTACAACAACCTGTGTTGATTCAGGGACATGGCTGCTACTTTCTTGCGATGAGCCAACATCACTGGTCGATGGTGATTGGAGAAGTACACTGACTACCTCTGAAGCACTCAAGGGCTTTGACTTAAGTTGGCGTGGTAGTGGAGGCACTGAACCCAATGGAGCGGGGGTGCTGCTCCCAGCTTGGTCCCCAGCAGATCCTGCTGCTGCAGGCGTACTTTTTTTTTTGCTCCCAAAAAACGTGGCGGTTGGCACACCAGCCTCCTTGGTAACTTGCTTCTTCTGCTCCTTACTAGCAACTTTCTTGCTAGAGGAGCTACGGAGACCTTTTTTGGGGGCCATCTTCTTCAGAGCAGATCAGACAGCAGGCCGCAGTTGCACGAATTGTAGAGTTGTCTGAGGCCAGACGTGACGTCGCGTGATGTTATGCTGCACACACACACCGCTGCAGGACTTCTTCCTGGCACTGGTGGTTCTCTTGAGTCTTGTGCACCTAAAAACAATGGAAGACAGAGGAACATCAGTTCAGTTATACACCCCAAAAAAATCGAAAAAAAACCCAGAAAAATCAGCACAATCCCATTCCATCCATGCCCTCCATGATGTTTAAGTTCAAGACACCCCACAGAAAGACTAGGCCCATGCAAGACTCAATACCCATGGTGAAAAGGCCACAAGTACAGCCCCAAAAAACGAAAATCACTGAAAAATCAGCACAATCCCATTCCATCCATGCCCTCCATGATGTTTAAATTCAAGACACCCCACAGAAAGACTAGGCCCATGCAAGACTCAATACCCCTGGTGAAAAGGCCACAAGTACAGCCCCAAAAAACGAAAATCATTGAAAAATCAGCACAATCCCATTCCATCCATGCCCTCCATGATGTTTAAGTTCAAGACACCCCACAGAAAGACTAGGCCCATGCTAGACTCAAATACCCCCTGGTGAAAAGGCCACAAGTACAGCCCCCAAAAACGAAAATCACTGAAAAATCAGCACAATCCCATTCCATCCATGCCCTCCATGATGTTTAAATTCAAGACAACCCACAGAAAGACTAGGCCCATGCAAGACTCACTACCCCTGGGCATAAAGGTTGAAAAGTAGGCAAAATGGTTGCAGGCCTAACAACAATGCCTGCATTCAAAATGGCCACTTGCCTCCCAGCACATGGCCAGGGCCTGTAGCAGCACTCAAAATGGCCCCCAGCCACATGGCCTGTCCCTCCCCATGAACACCCCCAAAAATCGAAAAACACTGCAAAATCAGCACAATCCCATTCCATCCATGCCCTCCATGATGTTTAAGTTCAAGGCACCCCACAGAAAGACTAGGCCCATGCAAGACTCAAATACCCCTGGTGAAAAGTCCACAAGTACAGCCCCAAAAAACGAAAATCACTGAAAAATCAGCACAATCCCATTCCATCCATGCCCTCCATGATGTTTAAGTTCAAGACACCCCACAGTAAGACTAGGCCCATGCTAGACTCAAATACCCCTGGTGAAAAGGCCACAAGTACAGCCCCAAAAAACGAAAATCACTGAAAAATCAGCACAATCCCATTCCATCCATGCCCTCCATGATGTTTAAATTCAAGACAACCCACAGAAAGACTAGGCCCATGCAAAACTCACTACCCCTGGGCATAAAGGTTGAAAAGTAGGCAAAATGGTTGCAGGCCTAACAACAATGCCTGCATTCAAAATGGCCACTTGCCTCCCAGCACATGGCCAGGGCCTGTAGCAGCACTCAAAATGGCCCCCAGCCACATGGCCTGTCCCTCCCCATGAACACCCCCAAAAATTGAAAAACACTGCAAAATCAGCACAATCCCATTCCATCCATGCCCTCCATGATGTTTAAGTTCAAGACACCCCACAGAAAGACTTGGCCCATGCAAGACTCAACACCCCTGGTGAAAAGGCCACAAGTACAGCCCCAAAAAACGAAAATCACTGAAAAATCAGCACAATCCCATTCCATCCATGCCCTCCATGATATTTAAGTTCAAGAGACCCCACAGAAAGACTAGGCCCATGCAAGACTCAAATACCCCTGGTGAAAAGGCCACAAGTACAGCCCCAAAAAACGAAAATCACTGAAGAATCAGCACAATCCCATTCCATCCATGCCCTCCATGATGTTTAAGTTCAAGACACCCCAGAGAAAGACTAGGCCCATGCTAGACTCAAATACCCCTGGTGAAAAGGCCACAAGTACAGCCCCCAAAAACGAAAATCACTGAAAAATCAGCACAATCCCAATCCATCCATGCCCTCCATGATGTTTAAGTTCAAGACAACCCACAGAAAGACTCAGTCCACCCACCACTGAGTACCCCTGGGCAAAAGGCCCCAAAACAGCCCAAAAATCAAAAATTCCAAAATTGTAGTTGCAGCAACTGTAATGCCCCAAACAAACTTACTTGTAAAATTTCTAATCCAACAGTGATCCAAAGAAAGTCAAAAAGGCCTCAAATCCAAATATCCAGCAGCATCCACAAAAAGTAATCCTTCCAGCTCCAGATCCAAATGAAAAGTGACCAGGAGATGGACAAAGCACTGGGAGGAGCCTGCTGGACAGGAACAGGAAGTTGAAGACTGTGGGGCACTTCCTTCCTCCCACCCCCCTCCCCCTCCCCAAAATGGGCTCCTCGCTAAAAAAGTGCAGGCAAATGTCAACCTAAGGAGTTATTCAGATAAAAATCATAATTTCAAGAAGGTTTATGCTGCTTGCTGGGGGATTTCTTGAGCAGAATTGCAAATTTTATATTTTCGCTTGTGCGAGATTGTTGCTGCTCGCCGCATCTCAAATCTCGCAATTGCGAAGTACCGCGAGACGTGATCTCGCCGTACTCGCGTTGACAAACTCTCGCTGTGCAAGTTGGCAAGCCGCGATGACGTAATCGCGCTTGCCAAATTCCCGCGGGATCCCACAGCAAGATCCAAAATGGCGCAGCACTCGCAAAATATCGAGAAAAACAACTCGGCAAACGATGATAAACGCCGCGCACCGCAAAAATTGTATCACCAACGCCGCGCGCCGCAAAAAAAATCCGCTGCGTGCGAATTTGCGGATTTTGCGGGAAATTCGCAAATCTCGCGGATTGCGAATTTACCGAAAATCCGCAAAATCCGCGAGCGTAACGGATTTTCCGCCCATACTTATTTGTTAGTAGAGTCATTAAGAATAGGGCCAATAGTCATATGTTCAGATTTAATCTTTAAATAGTTAGCTAACATTTTCCCCGCTTTGTTTTGTCCACCATGATATTTAGATTTAATCTTAAGCAAAATATGACATGCATCAGTCGTTGTTAATTTGTTAAGCTCAGATTTAGCCTTAATTAAATCATGAAGGGCATCAGAGGAACAGGATGTAAAATACATATGCTCTAAGCTTTTGAGTTACCTTAGTTGATCTTCATATTTCTTCCTTGTGGATTTCTTCTTCTTCGATACAAAAGAGATGGTAAAGTCATGAAAAGCAGCCTTAAAAGCATCCCTGTTATTAGGAACAGAAGTATCTGATGGGTCATTAAGACAAAAAAATTCATTAATAAAAGTGGAAGATTCTTTGAGAAAAACCGTATCATTCAACAAAAAGGTATTAAGCTTCCATCGGCTAAATTGAGGTGAGATATGTGCAAGATCCAAAACAGCATGAACAGGGGCATGATCCGATATGAAAATGGAACCAATTTCAGATATATGGATAGAGGGGAGTAAAGATTTACTGGTCAAAATATAATCAATTCTGGAGCGGGTATGATGTACATTAGAAAAAAAAGTAAATTCAGTTAAGTCAGGATTACAAGTCTTCCAAACATCATATAATGGACGAGAGGCAATGGCAGACTGAAAAGCTTTGTGAGATTTATCAGGTTGAAATTTACATTTGGATAATCTATCAGAAAAGGGATCTAACCATTGATTGAAGTCACAGGCTACAATAATATTGGGGCAATCAATTGAGGAGAGGAGGACTTTAACATTGTTCCAGAATTTGGGATCAGGTTTGACAGGTCCATAAATATTTAATAGAACTAACGTTTTATTTTGTATCACAATCTTTGCCATTACCCATCGTCCATCCGCATCACATTGTGAAGATAACATTTTTACTGCTAAAGCTTTATGGAACAGTATAGCAACACTCTCTTTTTTGTGAAGAGCAGGAGAAAAAACAACTTGGCCCACCCAGTGCCTTTTTAGTTTAAGAGATTTAACATCATTACAATGAGTTTCCTGAAGAAAAGAAATTTGAGAATTAAGTTTTGATAAATGAGACAGTACCTTTTGTCGCTTGACTGGATTCCCAAGACCAGTTACGTTCCACGTAACAAAATTGCACATAATGGAGGTAAGGGAGGATAGAACACAGTTGGAGTTGACACACCTCAAGGGCACAACTGTAAGGGAAAACACACCACAAAACAAACTTACATATGAAACACATTACAGAAAGATCTACATTACCATTGAACAGGGACAGCATAAGAATAGTATAAAATGATAGAGAATAACAAGAGGTAATTGGAGAGGAAAAAGGGCATAGAAAAGAATAAATTGGGAGAGGAAAAAAGAAAAGTAGAGAAAGGAGGAAGAAGAAAAAGAAAGAAAAGAGAAAAGAAAGCGAAAGGTGTGAAGAAGCCAGGGAACAGAAAGAGAGAAGGAAGTGTGAACAGGTCAAGGAAAAATAACCCGACCTGTAGAGAGAGGAAAGGTCGAGAAATGACGAGCATGGTGACGCCAGGAAGCACGGACCTCAAAACAAATACGAGGAGGATATAAATGAAGAACCTCATAGAAACAATTACGTAATATGCAAAAAAAGAACAACAGAATAATCACGGAGAAAGGAATTTGAGACATTATTATGAAAACATAGGTAAGATTAGATATTAGTGTCCATTCCATGTGGTGACAAACTCTGAAGATAAAGTCTGAGTTTTCCTGGATAATCATAAGAGCGAGACCAACCATCATGGGTAATTTTGCAAAGACATGGATGGAGAATTCCATGCTGGATGTTCAGCCGCCTTAGTTGAGGACGTAACGCAAGAAATTCCTTACGACGTGCATTTGTTGCATTGGAGATATCTTGAGATATGAAAAGATTATGTCCTGACCAACTGAGACGAAGTTTGAGTTTCACAGCTTTCAGAACCCACATCAGATCAGTGAATTCAAGGAAAAGCATGACGATACCCCGTGGTTTAGAAGCATTAGGATTGAGGCGACCCAAACGATGTGCTCCTTGTATATTGAGAGGATTCATGGATGCCTGGAGGTCAAGGAGATCTGGAAGGAATTCTTGAAGAAAAGATATCTCAGGACCCTCAATGCTTTCTGGCAGACCATACAGGTGTAGATTATTGCGCCGATTACGATTTTCAAGGTCCTCAGCATGAATTTTTACTTTATGAATTTCTTGTTCTAAAAGTGGAATCCTAATAGAAACATCATGAAGGTCGCTAACACGTTGTTCAAGATCTGCTACTTTATTCTCCATAACAATCCATCTTTCCTCAATTTGTTTAAGTTTTTCGTTGGTCGATGTCATAAAGGGTTGAACCACAGACCTCATCCAATATCGAGTCCAGAACTAGATTTTGAGATGAATGGATGGGAGAAGGTGGGTCATTTTTATGCCTTTTTGATTTCGTACCAGTAAAAGAAGATCGAGCGGAATGAAAATCATTCGCCATAATGATACTTCAAGCAAAAACACCCAAAAATAATATAGAATGAATGTAAGTCACTGTTGTAAAAGGTTATCATTATAGTTAGATAATAATACTGAAACAGTTAATGTAGAATTAGGATAAAGAACCACCAATCCAAATATATTGGGCATAAAAATACAGTCCAAAATCCTCAAAAAGGTCGGATCCAATAAAAAATAGAAGTTTGCTGATGCCTCACAGAAATAAAGAACTCCTCTTCATATAACACATGTATGTTGTCACAAGTGCGCAAAAATAAACATCATAGAAACCACTTCCATCCAAAAATGTGGAAAACACTGCAGATACAGACGAAGGGTTAACATCTAGTGCCAAACGTTGTGATTTTCCTGATAACTGCCATGGTTGAAGCAACAGCGCACACACGCGAGCAGATTTTGAGGAGAGCGAGTGCAGAACTGTAGAATTCAAAATGGTGGCAGTGCACAGCACAGAAGCAAACAATCACCAAATTCCGGCAAAATAAACATCAATAATGCGGCTTAAACCACTGAGAAGTGCACTAGAGTCCAGGGATTGGCAGCGCATCAAATAGTAGTGGAGAGAGCATACCGTAGTTGAGATGGTGACGGAGAAGAGAGACGCGGGCTTAGCGGCATGAAATGGCGGCCGCCCGCATCTCAGTCACTGCAAAATCGACGGCAGTCCAAAAATTAGCGTGGGAACTCGGAGCACTCCAGAAAACTTGTCCTCAGGGGCACAACATCTTCAGAGGGCACAAGTTGCTGTTCGGTGCTCCGTGGGTAATAAATGAGGCTCACAGGAAGAGATAGAGTTCCGCTGCGCTGCGGAGCTCACACAAGGTCCGCCATTGCTCCACGACGCGCAAACAACGCCCCCCTTTTTATTCTTTTAAACCCATTTCTACATATATTTTATTTTGGTTACAAGAACAACATAAGTACTTGCGACAACAATATATGTATTTTTAAACTGAGGGTTTGTGCCAACTCTACAGACTTCAGTATCCATTCTTTTATCCACCATTTGTTAGAATTGGTGAGACAGTCATCCCAGGATGAGACGAATGCATTTGTACCTTTTTCCCTCACATTGACCTTGAGTTCACATGCAGCATTATTCTTGATTATAAGGTATCAAAACATTTCAACCTGGTAGTTCAATTGAACCATGGTTGAATCAGGATGTGTCAGTCTTTCAGTAAAGAGTTTTCCATGGAACACGTCTGATATGGTGCCATGGTAAGTCAACTCAAAGTGCCATTTCATGTATTAAAATTAGCTTCCTCCACAGAGTATATTTATGATAAACGTAGCGGAAACAGTTAACTTTGTGCCCCTGAGAGCAAATTAACTCCAAAGACTGCAATGAGTGTGCCAGGATAGGTGACAATGACTTGCCCCAGAGGAGGACAACAGCTGCCTCTGGGAGCAGCACAGCTGAGGGCAGAAGCAGTGAATCATCAGGGGTAGGACAAGAACAAATTGTAATGCAAAGAGCTGCCACAACTGCTCTTACTTTGAAGTGACAGTTCCAAATAGGGGTCCAAGGAGCTGCCACTACTCGTTGCTTGAGCCTCCTCCCAAGTTTGTCTGCACTTCCATCATGAAGGAAAGGGTGTTAATACCTGGTTCCTGAAAACTAGGCCCATTTTGAGGAGAGGATTTGGTGTAACAGCAAGAGCTGCCGACTTTAAAACTGGGGCACCAGGTTCGAGTCTCAGTGTTGGCTCAACATCCTGTGACTCTGAGAAAATCACTTAATCTCCCCATGCCTACAAAAGCAAGCATTGGCAAAGCCAACATGTCTTCCCTATGTGAATTTATTGGGTTTACAATGTATCCCAGCCATGTTGCAACATTTCTGAAAGAAAAAAAACTGTATGACACAGCTAGCATTGACCGCGTCATAGGGCTTTTTTTCACTTTCAGATCTGCTGCACTGAAGTCAGCGCTGCTGTGCAATATGGCAAAGAAATATTGACAAAGCCAATAGATCTAGCATAGGTGGGACCTATTGGCTTTGCCAATTTTTGTTTTCATTGAGCAAGCTCTTCTACACCATTGGACAGGCAACCAACATGTAAATGAATAGGATCTTTTAAAAATAGCATTAGAGGTTGATTTCTGAATTGTTCTAATACATTTTCAGAGTGTTACTGGTTGGATGTATACATGGTATAGAAAAGTCTGTCCTTAAGTGGTACATATCGGGAGGGTGACACTTACATTTAGAATGCAAAGCCCTGTTCCAGATAAATGAATGAAGGCATGTATTTTGCATTTTCCAGGAGTTGCCTTTTATTCACAGCATACTGCGCCCAACTCTGTACGATTCCTTTTGGGGTTTCTGCATGTCTGCATTGATCTTTAAAATGGTCCATTAATCTGTATGAGTCCCCCACCCTCCACCCTTTTGCTGAAATGTGAGACCTCTATGGCATAAGCAGTGGCAGTTGCCAAGAGCAATGTAGCTTTGTCACTGCAATGAGACTAGAAGGAAATGGGTGAATTAAGGCTTCTTTGTGGACAGCTCTCAAACAAACCACTGTCTCTCGACAAACTCCTTTATTGGCAAGAAACAACTTTTATAGAGATACTGATGTGCTACTTTAAGAGAGTTTTCTGCAGAATGCTCTGCCATCAAGCAGTCATCCCAGCAGCTCAGTAGCAGTCTGTATTTATACATATACTCATGGCCACAGTAGTACATAAACTGATCTATGATTTGTGGAAAGGCCAAAGAGGCTGGAGTGAGTCAGTCATATGTCATCAGTCTGACACAGGACACCTATAGACCTTTTAGAGGCACCAGCTTGGTTAGAGTGCCATTATGCTACCAGCTCTTTGATGTACAGCATATAATTATATCAGTATTTTATGCTCTCGTCAACAACCAAACGGGGATAACTTAATTAAAAAAATAAAGCAATCTTGGCACAAAGTCCAATATGAACACATGATTTAAACTAAACAATGAGAAACATTTATTTCAAAACATACAATGAAGCAAACCTAGCGTGAACACAAACTGTCAAATTTGCCATGCTTTTGTGGAATAATGAAGCAATAAATAGACATACACTGTACCAAAAAATCAGAGGCTTTCAGAAAAACACGCAGCGCCCTCTGAAGACAGCACCTGACATTTGACCTTGTTGTTTATTACAGAAAAAAAGTTTGTTGAAGAATACTGTAAACTCAATTTTAGCATGGGGTGAAACAAACTCAACCTGGACAGCCTAAAGCAAATAAAGCAAGCAAATGGAAAGCAAGAAAATTTAACTTACAAACCACAAAGCCAATGCAAACGACGAGAAGAATGCATTCCCAGTTCAACTTTCTGAAACTCCACAAGATGTCTTTCGCACCCTACACAGCTGAGCTGTCTGGTAGGCTGCAACCTAAAACTAAATGTGCCTTTAATTTAATAAAACTTGTGCTCAAGTAAAGTGCTCCAATACTTTTGGGTTGAGTTTACGCTATATAAAATAGCAAACATAAATAAAATAATCAAATCATTGAAGAGGGATTTGGGAAGGCTTATAGAGGGAGAAAGGTTGGCTTGCAAGAAAAATAGATTTTTTGTGGAGGGGTATATAGAATTAAGAGTAAGGCATTGCCTCATCACTAGTAAATGCACAAAATAAAAATACCATCTTGCCCCATTTGTGGAAATGGAAGAATATCTGGCTAAATAAAACCTGAAGAACTCATAAGTCGGGGAGGCACTTAGGGTTAGAAACTGTTTTCTTGTATCAACAACATGGCCTCTTGTTTGAGCTACTGGGACAAAAATGAGAGATAGGCTCTCCGCTCTGCAGAACTCCCTAAAGTACATTTGGTGTTGGACCTTGAGAGAGCCATGGCTTGAGAGAGACCTGGTGTCCTCTATGAGGATCTGAGAGCTAAACCTTTACTCATGTGTGCTTTAAGTTATTTGGTGTAACTCCGCGCAGCATTTTTTGAGAAATTAAGGTTCAAATGTTACATGAAGACAAAGGTTGCAGCTGTCATTACAGTACTTGGGGAACTTGGGAGTATGGGGTGACCTGAGCTGATCCTGAGCTGCTGGCCATTGGGGAGAGGATCCAAAGGGACTCCCTTCGGGGCTTAACAGAAATACAAACCATGCCTGCTGCAAGAGATCCTGCAGAATCCTGCAGGATCCAGGTCACCTCCCTTTCCCCAGTAACACGTGTGCCCTTACTAGAGTCCCACATGATCCCTAAAAAAATTTAAAATAAAAATGGAAAATATGGGGTGGCAGTCTATGGGGAGGTTGGCCGCCTGTGGGGGGTTGAGCTGCTACAGGGATTGGGTCGATGTTTAGGTGCAATGTCACACCATGCATGACCAAATGCCATGTGCGGAGGGTGTTGGCCACCTGGGGGGCATAGTGCTTGGCTACAAACTGCTTCCAACCTTCTACTGCACAGAGTCAATAGGTATGCTTAGTGCAGGAGCTGGGTAAATTTGATACAAAAACTGAAATTCACTGGAAGAAACAAATGTATGCTATAATGCTATATTTAAGTTTCCTAATAGTATCTAACTTTACGTTGAAAAAAAATAAATTCACTGATATCATTTGATTTGTTATCAGTAATGTCATGAATGAGGTCATTAAACAAATCATGAATGATGAAATTTGTGAGGTCATAAACAGTGCATGGCAGGGACACAAGTTATAGTTAGCTCAGCAAACTTGTGAATTTCAGTGTTTTTTTCCAGGTTTCAAACCTGAAGCTAAGTCCGACATTCACTACAATGTCACTTTAGGCCTATTGTATATAATATATTATATATATATATATATATATATATATATATATATATATATATATATATATATATATATATATATATATATATATATATATATATATATATATATATATATATATATATATATATATATATATATATATATATTCATATATATATATTCATATATATATATATATATAACAATGTTCCTGTTTCACCAATCCGCGGTGAAAAAAAGATCAGGTAAGGACCTCTTTGCGTGACTTTTCCTTAAATCAGATGAAAAGAAGCAGCAACGATATTATCCAGTGAAGCATAAATATTTATTTCACACAGATGAAATAAAGGGACATGGTGTATATATATATATATCACCTCCACATTGGTTCACAATTCGGGATTCTGCAGCGCTCATGCATGTGCGTTATCCTGCGGCTGAAACCATGCCGCTTAATATTCCATCATATATATATATATATATATATATATATATATATATATATATATACACGAAAACTCCTCCACGCCACTTCCAATCCGTCCGGACAAGCGAGGCGTTCACATAGGAGACGGACCACAGGATCAGTTACAGGTGTTCTTTATTTGGCAGATACAGCTGAAAAAAGTGCATTACGCGTTTCGGGCTACGCAAGCCCTTGCGCACACAGATGAAATAAAGGGACATGGTGTATATATATATATATATATATATATATATATATATATATATATATATATATATATATATACATATATATATATATATATATATATATGTATATATATATATATATATATATATATATATATATATATATATATATATATATATATATATATATATATATATATATATATATATATATATATATATATATTACCTACTGGCGGTCGCCAGTAGGTAGTTATAGTTAGGATTTTTTTCAATGTTAAATCTCAAAATTCTATTTGGAATAACTTTGGCGCCGGTTGACGAATCTGCCTGAAAATTTCCTGAAAATGGCCTCGCGGCGCTCTGGTCCTTCCCTGAAAGTTTGGGATGGATACGTAAAGCGGGGGCCGAGATAAAAGGGGGGTCCCAAAATGCGTTTTCCCCATTTTAATTTCCATAGGGCGGTCGATTTCACTTTTAGCCCGAACGGCTGAATGGATTTCCACCAAACTTGGCAAAATTGTAGGGACTAGTAGCCCGATGTGCCTTTGCTCTGTCTCAAGATATGTGCTCCAGTGGATTTTGAGTAATTTAAGTTCCCAAAAATATATATATCTATGACAGCGCCCCGGTACGCGCACCGGGGAGCGCACTGGGCGCGCCACGCGGCTTGCGCGCAGAAAGCTTATTGGCTGTTGGGTGTCTGTAAACATTCTAAACAGTCCGAAGGGGCCGCCATCTTGTGTCTCGGTAGGATCGAGACATGAGAGGTGGCCAAAACAAAGGGGTAAAAGACCATAAGGGGGAAGAGTAGACCCCCCCTGTCCCCCTGTGGGGGCCATTAAAGGTCCCCGCGGGGTCTCGTTTTTTTTTTTTTTTTTAGATTTTTGCAGAGGGAGTGCCCCGTATGCGCACCGGGGAGCGCACCGGATAGCGTACTATGGGAAAAATAATCACCTTAAAAAAAATGTATGTTCATCAATATTTTTTATTTTTTTTAAATTTTATTTAAGTACCTACATGTAGGTACCAATGCAGAGACTTAAATTTAATGTACACCATCTCCTCTGTAGATATCTTGCGTGTTGTTACAGAAGTTATTGTGGTATATGGAATCCATAACATAGTCTGTCAGGAAAGCAGAAACAGATCTTTTAAGCACTCCCTGAGAATTTCTAGGGGATCATGGGTAGTCTATCCTGATCCCTTATGATGAAAAAGAGGTGTAAAATATACATAGGAGATAATATAGTGGGAGAAAGGTAGTAGCTATGAGTAAACTTAGTATGTAACAGAAAAAAAGTTGCACAGTATACTATAAGTCTCATTTTATAATGTAATTATTTTGGTAATACTTTATGAATTACATATAAAAATGAATATTGTCTCAAACAATTTAAAATTATTAAATATAAATTTATTCCTCTGATTCTTTTTCATAATTTAATAAAACTTGTAACATAATATTGTCTGGTATTTCCTCATAATTATAAGTACACGATTCCATTTGTTCCAAACATTCTATAAACTGTTGATCCAAAGAGTCATCCATGAAATCAACTTCATCTTTTTGCTCTTCTGGTTTTTCCACCTTTACTTCGATAGAAGTAACATTTGCTTGATTTTCTCCTTCCATTTTCTTTCTGAAAATTGCATACAAATTAACTATATTAGTAGAGTTAGGGTACTGTATACCAGAGAAGGTTAACTCAATCCATAACTATTACAGAGAAGTCTATCTCAATCTATAACTATTACAGAGGGATAGTATATAACTAACAGAATATTTTTTCTGAAATTAACTTAAAGTGTACAACATACTTCCAAAATAACAACTTACCTTGGAGAAATCAGTTGAAGTTGTCAGTGTTATTTGTTTTCAAATGTACTTCTGGAAGCAGTTGTCAAAATGGCTGTGTTTCCCTCTCTTCTTTTATATATATTTTTGTACATAACCAATCAAATGTCAGGAAATAATCGTAGAAAATGAAAGAAACTTTTTAATTGGTTGTAAATTCTAACATTTCATATGTGTTTTTGTTATGTAATTAACCTCAGGATATTTAGACAGGCCTGTAGCCTAAATGTCTCAATGGAATTCCACCAAATGTGGGCAAATGGTAGGGACTGCTATGTAGTAGGGCCTATTCTATATTTGTTGAAAGTGTCTCCAGTGGTTTTTCTGAAAATTACTTTCCCACCTTTTTTTATGGAGCGCTTACCGGTGTGCGCTCCGGTACGCGCACCGGCAGTGTAACGGGAGTCCTCCATTTTGTGTTTCGGTACAATCGAGACACAAGATGGAGGGCAAACAATGTTCAGTATGGCTAGAAGGGGGCACAGTAGAGACTTCTTGACCCTCTAGGTTTTCTGAGGGGGGCTTAGGAGGTTCATAAACGTAAAAAAAAAAACTTTAATTTTTCACAGGGGATGCGCCCGGTACGCGCACCGGAAAGCGTACCGGGAAGCGTAGTTTGGTGAAAAATAGTGAAAAAAGTTAGAAAAAGATAAACGTTTTGAATGATCAGAGGTAGGGTAGCTCTGAAAAGAGCTTTTGGGTTCTGTGGCTGATTTAGGTACCTACAAGTAGGTTCCAATGCACAGTCTTAAATTCAGGAGGAATATTCTATTTCCCTCATCTGAGAAGTGCACACCATCTCCTCTGTAGATGTCTTGCATGTTGTAACGCAAGTTATTATTGTATATTGAACCCATTCCATAGTCTCTCATGTAAGCAGAAACAGATTTATTCACATGTTTCCGTGCTTTCTCAAATTGTGGACAAAATTGGTTGGACCAGTTCCATTTCTGTCTTTGGCATATATTTGAATATACCAAGGCAGTTTGTGGAAAAAGTGTCATCAATTGATGAAAGGTGTCCTTTAAGAGCATTTCCAGACCAACCCCAGTCATAGTGCCCAAATCATTTCCACCACAGTGCACTATTAAGAGGTCTGGGCTTGGCAGATGCAAAAAGGTTTTCACCAATGGTATCAATTGATGACATTTTAATCCTCTCTGGCCAATCCACTTGATTTCCACATTTGATAAATCAAGGTTGTGAAAATTTCTGCTTGCTGCATACCTTTGAGCCCAGTGGATGTAGCTATGTCCTATAATCCATACAGAATACATGATGTGAGAAGGTTCTGGTGCAGTCAGATGAAGTGTAGGAATGACATGGCAGTTGGAACAGTAGGAGTTTACAAAAAAATAATTGTGGAGTTTCACTGCTCTTGAATCACAAGCAATGATTGGTGGATTCAGATAGTTGAGAACTGAAAGCTAGGGTGCATGGTTGTGTTGTGTGAAAGAAGCAATTTGAATGGTTAAAAAAAGTCACTAAAAGCTAAAATACCCTGGATAAGCTGGTGTATTGAGAGGTCAAACATCCTTGCTGAGTTCATTTGCAACATTGTACAATAAACTTTTGAACCTGAGAGTTCAGTTAGGATGGTATTGCTATGGTAACAGATAGAAAGATCTGAGAGGGGGAAGGGTGTTGGTTTGAAAATAGTGAGGGAAGACTTTTGATTGGTTGCATTAAGGCATATGTGTACAAATTAGAGATTTTCTATGCCAGTCTTGGTTTCAGTGTATTGAGTGTACACTTTTTGCTCTGCTAAAGAGAAATTGGTGTGTGTGTCTGACACTGTTTTCAATCTCCCAAAGCATTTGTAAAGGTAAGTAATGATTTATTTAATTTAGATAGAGACTTGTTTGCTTTATGGAGAATATTTGGAAGCAGATAGTTATGTTTCAGAAGTCAAATTGTATGCTAGTATATAAGTCCTGTGTTGTGTTTCTAAAATGTTATACAAAAAACGATTTTGGGTGGAAATGAATGGTATTTTCATTTGGCCCTTTTTTATGATTGCCTTGTGCAACTGGTGCATCACTTTGTATATGGCAAATAAGTGACGCTCTTGTGGCGCAAGGCCTTCATAGATAAGGGCCTGACTTTGTTTGCTGATATTGAGTGGTTGTACATAGGTTCTGCGCAGTGTTTCTTAAATGTTATTCAAAAAACGATTTTTGGGTGCAATTGATTGGTATTTGCATTTGGCCCTTTTTTATGATTGCCTTGTGCAGCTGATGCATCACTTTAAACATGGGTAATAAGTGACGCACTGGTGGCGCAAGGCCTTCATAAATAATGCTCTGACTTTGTTTGCTGTTCATTTGTTTTTGGATTTTTGATAATGCTTGATATCAACATTTGAAAGATAGAGGATTTGTATTTGGGGAAACAGTGACGTTTCAAAAGTGATATTCTGTGCTTGTACATAGGTTCTGCGCAGTGTTTTTTAAATGTTATTCAAAAAACGATTTTGGGTGCAAATGAATGGTATTTTCATTTGGCCCTTATTTATGATTTCCTTATGCAACTGGTGCATCACTTTATACATGGGAAATAAGTGACATTCTTGTGGCGCAAGACCTTCATAAATAAGGCCCTGACTTTGTTTGCTGATATTGAGTGGTTGTACATAGGTTCTGCGCAGTGTTTCTTACATGTTATTCAAAAAACGATTTTTGGGTGCAATTGATTGGTATTTGCATTTGGCCCTTTTTTATGATTGCCTTGTGCAGCTGATGCATCACTTTAAACATGGGTAATAAGTGACGCACTGGTGGCGCAAGGCCTTCATAAATAAGGCCCTTACTTTATTTGCTGTTGATTTGTTTTTGGATTTTTGATAATGCTTGATATCAACATTTGAAAGATAGAGGATTTGTATTTGGGGAAACAGTGACGTTTCAAAAGTGATATTCTGTGCTTGTACATAGGTTCTGCGCAGTGTTTTTTAAATGTTATTCAAAAAATGATTTTGGGTGCAAATGAATGGTATTTTCATTTGGCCCTTATTTATGATTGCCTTATGCAACTGGTGCATCACTTTATACATGGGAAATAAGTGACACTCTTGTGGCGCAAGACCTTCATAAATAAGGCCCTGACTTTGTTTGCTGATATTAAGTGGTTGTACATAGGTTCTGCGCAGTGTTTCTTAAATGTTATTCAAAACACGATTTATGGGTGCAATTGATTGGTATTTGCATTTGGCCCTTTTTTCTGATTGCCTTGTGCAGCTGATGCATCACTTTAAACATGGGTAATAAGTGACGCACTGGTGGTGCAAGGCCTTCATAAATAAGGCCCTGACTTTGTTTGCTGTTGATTTGTTTTTGGATTTTTGATAATGCTTGATATCAACATTTGAAAGATAGAGGATTTGTATTTGGGGAAACAGTGACGTTTCAAAAGTGATATTCTGTGCTTGTACATAGGTTCTGCACAGTGTTTTTTAAATGTTATTCAAAAAACGATTTTGGGTGCAAATGAATGGTATTTTCATTTGACCCTTATTTATGATTGCCTTATGCAACTGGTGCATCACTTTATACATGGGAAATAAGTGACACTCTTGTGGTGCAAAACCTTCATAAATAAGGCCCTGACTTTGTTTGCTGATATTGAGTGGTTGTACATAGGTTCTGCGCAGTGTTTCTTACATGTTATTCAAAAAACGATTTTTGGGTGCAATTGATTGGTATTTGCATTTGACCCTTTTTTATGATTGCCTTGTGCAGTTGATGCATCACTTTAAACATGGGTAATAAGTGACACACTGGTGGCGCAAGGCCTTCATAAATAAGGCCCTGACTTTGTTTGCTGTTGATTTGTTTTTGGATTTTTGATAATGCTTGATATCAACATTTGAAAGATAGAGGATTTGTATTTGGGGAAACAGTGAGGTTTCAAAAGTGATATTCTGTGCTTGTACATAGGTTCTGCGCAGTGTTTTTTAAATGTTATTCAAAAAACGATTTTGGGTGCAAATGAATGGTATTTTCATCTGGCCCTTATTTATGATTGCCTTATGCAACTGGTGCATCACTTTATACATGGGAAATAAGTGACACTCTTGTGGCGCAAGACCTTCATAAATAAGGCCCTGAATTTGTTTGCTGATATTGAGTGGTTGTACATAGGTTCTGCGCGGTGTTTCTTAAATGTTATTCAAAAAACGATTTTTGGGTGCAATTGATTGGTATTTGCATTTGGCCCTTTTTTTATGATTGCCTTGTGCAGCTGATGCATCACTTTAAACATGGGTAATAAGTGACGCACTGGTGGTGCAAGGCCTTCATAAATAAGGCCCTGACTTTGTTTGCTGTTGATTTGTTTTTGGATTTTTGATAATGCTTGATATCAACATTTGAAAGATAGAGGATTTGTATTTGGGGAAACAGTGACGTTTCAAAAGTGATATTCTGTGCTTGTACGTAGGTTCTGCGCAGTGTTTTTTAAATGTTATTCAAAAAACGATTTTGGGTGCAAATGAATAGTATTTTCATTTGGCCCTTATTTATGATTGCCTCATGCAACTGGTGCATCACTTTATACATGGGAAATAAGTGACACTCTTGTGGCGCAAGACCTTCATAAATAAGGCCCTGACTTTGTTTGCTGATATTGAGTGGTTGTACATAGGTTCTGCGCAGTGTTTCTTACATGGTATTCAAAACACGATTTTTGGGTGCAATTGATTGGTATTTGCATTTGGCTCTTTTTTCTGATTGCCTTGTGCAGCTGATGCATCACTTTAAACATGGGTAATAAGTGACACTCTTGTGGCACAAGACCTTCATAACCGCATTGCTGCTGCGGCGATTTTTGCGCTGTGCGGCTTTTTTTTAAAAGCTGCGTTACATGACGAGCTCAGCTCGTCATCAGCACACGCCACCTGTGGCTGATAATGAGCTGAGCTCGTCATCAGCATCGAAGGGGATAAATAAGGCCCTGACTTTGTTTGCTGATATTGAGTGGTTGTACATAGGTTCTGCGCAGTGTTTCTTAAATGTTATTCAACAAACGATTTTTGGGAGCAATTGATTGGTATTTGCATTTGGCCCTTTTTTATGATTGCCTTGTGCAGCTGATGCATCACTTTAAACATGGGTAATAAGTGACGCACTGGTGGCGCAAGGCCTTTATAAATAAAGCCCTGAGTTGCTATTGTATAAACTTAAATATGTTGCAATTTATTGTTTATATTGTTTGCTTTTTGACATTACTTTGTTGTTTGCTAATAGTGGTCTTTCATGTGTTTTCTTTTTACAGAACAACAGATTCAAATCAACTTCTGAAAAGCAAGCAAAAATGCCTTCAAGGCAAAGAATTATCAAAAATACCATACGGAAAAGGAGAACATCAACAACAGAATTTATGGAATCCTCTACAACAACTACTTCAAAAAACCCCAGAAAAGCTTCTGGTAAGCCAATTAAGTCTTTTCTTCGCAACATATGTCGTAGAAAAAGAAATGATATTGCTAATGTGAATATTCAGAAAAAGTCAACAAATCTAAAAAGGAAGGAGAGGCCCACAAAAAATGTCTCGATTGGAGCAGGAGAGAAGAGAATGGATAGCAATAGAAGGGTAAATCATTTTAGGGACATTCGTAGGCGAATGTTTCGCAATAGGGTAGTTTTAAATTTGCTAAAAAATTATAGGAAAAGTAAACTGAGAGCTGCTTTTTACAAGAAAAAGAAAAGTGTAGAAAAGATTGTTGATCAGGCTTTTGAAGTTAAGAAAAAAATATTTATTTTAATAATCAATAGAATTAGGATACTTAATAAGGCAATTGATGTTTTCAAATCGAACAGTAGATGGAAAAGAATTATTAATCGGAGTAATTTTTGTGAAGTATTTTCTGGTGAATGGATGCATAGTTCAAGTTCTGAGCTTTTTTTCAATGAGGAGAGTTACATTCAGGAAAATGATTTGGTGCATGCAGTTGACACCAGTGGTCGAGCATATGAGGTGAAAGATGGTTGTGTGATGGAAAAAGAAAAACTTGTATCTAGAGATGCAAAAGAGGTGTTAGCTGATGAAGTTTTAGGGAGACGTACTAAGGGTCCAGTGTACACATGGAAGTGCAGTAGTATTTGTAGTGTGCGACAGGATTCAATCGATTTGCTTCGAAATTTCTTACGTACATATAGTAAGAAAAGTCTCAAACAAAAAATGAAGATCTTGCAAGAGTTAGATCCTTGCAGAGTGAAAGAAAGCACAGGTTTGCATGGGCATTCACTAGCTTGTCTTTCTAGAAAAGTATGTCAGAGTGTTTTTCATCATTTTAGGATGTTAGCAGTGCATCATAATAAGGTGAGGAAATTAGTGAGAAAGTTGTATTATGCAAAAAGTCTAGCACTTAAGCTTAAACAGTTAAACAGTGCTCTTTTGCATGGATCTGAAGTGGATGTGAAGACTATTTGTGAAGAAATTGAGTTTTGTTATTTTGGGAACAAAGAGGACAGTGTAGAAATAGATATAGTAATAGATGATAATGTGGAAGATAATGGACAGATTTCAAGTATAGAAAAGTTTGACGAGGAAATTACCAAGTTTAAGGTGAAATCAAGTGAAAGGCCTAATTTAACTTGTGTGTGTTGTCGACGGACTCATTATAAGATTCAGACTAGGTTAGTTGATTTATATGCAAAAAGTGAATTGGAAAATAATAGTGAATGGAAGGATTTTGTAAGTTATTTGTTGGTGGAGAATTCTTTTGATTTGAGTTTTGATCAGCGTATTTGTAATTATTGTTTAAAAAAAATTAAATGAAAATAGAATGCCTGCTAGAGCAGTTCATAATAATCTTCAGTTGATAGATATTCGTTCTGAATGGATGGATCTAAATACTTATGAATCTATTTTGATTCAATGTGTCCATCCTTTTCAGGCTATTGTACGCATGGAGCCTAAGACAGGGAAATTGCCTCCATCAGATTTACAGAGAGGATTAAAGGGAAGAGTTGTTTATTTGCCTTTAGATGTAAAGAAAAATATTGATACAATTGGTGTAGAAAGAGTAGAAGAGGATCCTCTAGTTATACTAGTTAATGGGGTTCCGACAAAGAGTAAGAAAATCTGGCAAGATTTAGTGGATGTTAGAAAAGTCAAAAAGGCAACGTTGTATTTGGTCAAAAACAATGAGTACTACAAAGATGTAAGTGTTGGAGCAGAGGAAACAGCTACAGAAGAAGACAGTGATTGTTCAGTTGGTCAAATTGAAAAAGTTGATGTGTCTAGAAGTGAAGAAATATATGAACATTATACTGTTCATCCTTTGCATTCCAAAGAAGTAATGGAAAATGCAATTGACTTGTTTCAAATGAAAGCAGCAAAAGGAAGTCCCATTAGTGTATGGGAAGAAAGTTTGGAAGCTCGTTGTTTTCCACAATTATTTCCAACAGGTCGTGGTGGACGATATGATGATCGACCAGTTCAAATTCCTGCAGCAGAATACCGGACTTTAAGATTATATGCTGAAGATCCAAGGTTTTGTCAATGCATTCCATATTTGTTTCATCTACTGTTTGAAAGTGATTTGTCTGGGCTTTCCTATGCAGTTAATCATATACTAAAAAGTGGAGCTCATTTGCAAAATGTTTCTGCAAGGGACTTTATGGAGAAAGTTAATTTGCAAGATAGTATTTTGGAATCTCAGCTAATCAATCTCATGGCATGTCAACGTGGAACCAATGAGTATTGGTTCCGTCGTCATGGAGAATTGAAATGTATGCTAAGAAACTTAGGAACTCCTACATGGTTCCTCACTCTTAGCTGTGCTGAGTATGCATGGGACGACTTACTATTTCCACGAGAGGCAAATGGAAACATACCAAATATAGAATTAAAAACACCTGGAGTACTGTGTTCTTGGGATCCAGTGAATGTTTGCAGATATTTTAATCATAGATTTGAAGCTATGATGTCTTTTATTACCAACAAAAAAAATCCTCCCCTTGGAGAGGTTTTGGATTTCTTTTGGAGGAAGGAATATCAAGCGAGAGGTGCTCCTCATATACATATGTTGTTGTGGATTAAAGATGCACCCAAATTTGGATCAGATTCAGATGAAACAGTGATGAGTTTCATTGAAGAGTATTCAACATGTGCTGTTCCAAAATCTACTGTAGAAAACAGTTTAAGGCAACAAGTTTTACGTTTTCAATCTCATCGTTGTGGAAAGTACTGTCGTCGAAAATTTAAAAACAAGGAAAAGTACTCGCCGAAATGTCGTTTTGCATTTCCACGACCAGTGATTTCTAAGGGAAGAGTAAATAATTTGATGTCATCTCTACGACATACTGTGACGAGGAAATCTCCCAAAAATACATACAATTTGAAAAGAAATGAAGAATCTAAGTACATCAACGATTACAACCCAGTGATTTTGTCCATGTGGAATGCTAACATGGATATTCAGTTCGTTGCTGACAACTCTATTGCTGTGGCTCGATATGTGACATCTTACATCACCAAAAAAGAAAAGACAGAACTGAAGGAAATGTGGGAGGACATTTCACATGAAACGAGTCTAAGCAAGAAATTATACAGTTTCAGTCTGAAGATGTTGTCGCATCGAGAAATTGGAGCATATGAATGTTCTGATCGGTTATCATCAGCAAGTCTCTATGCCAAATCAAGAACAATCATTTGGGTGAGTCTAGGTCTTGCTGCAACACAAAACCGAGTTTTGAAATCTGTACAAGAAATTGAATATTTGGCTGAAAAAGAACCAAACAGTACAGATATTTTGAAGACAAATATGTTGGATACATACTATCCAAATAGAAGTACTCACCTTGAGAACACTTGTTTGTATGAAGTTCTGCAAAACTACAGTTATAAGAGGAACATCACAGAAGATATCAATAATGGAAAATATGCAGTCATTGGCTATGAAGGATGTCTAGTGAAGCAGAAAAAAGGCCATTTGATTAATCATCGAAAATTGAGTTGTGAAGCTCCAGACAAAAGAGAATTTTACTATTTAGCTCTTTTGCAACTCTTTAAGCCATGGCGTACAGAAGAGGAACTACTTGGAGATTTTCTCTGTTATGAAGACTCTTTTAATGCAACTAAGGATACCATAGTATGTCCTATTTTTCTAAATTATCTGCAAATGTTGAATGAAGAAATGGAGCAAGAAACCACAATTGCTGAAGAGATAGCTAGAGACAGTTCTCAAGATAGTTAGAGTTCTACTTCATTGTCTCAGGATCCACTAGGAGGACCTATTATCCAAAATGAAGCTGCCACTGCCATGGATGAGGTGGAAAGAGCTATGGAACAAGCTCAAGAGGATGGAGTGAACTTAGAAGATTTGGTAAAGCAACTAAACGTTGAGCAGAAAAAGATATATGACGAAGTCACAGAGCAAATTGAACATGGATTCAGACATGAGAAAAAAGAGTGTTCATGCACATCATTTGACCCTGTCCGACTGTACGTAAGTGGAGAAGCAGGGACAGGAAAAAGTTTTCTAATTAAAGCCATTGCAAGTTATCTACAGGAAAAGACTGATTCACCGCTGTCTTGTGTTGTAACTGCTCCAACTGGTCTGGCTGCACATAATATTAAAGGGATTACTCTACATCGTTTACTGATGCTGCCAGTTGAGCATGATAATAAATTGCATTACAACAAGTTATCTGGAGATGCTTGTTCTGAAGTTTCAAGAGTCTTGAAGAAAATGAAACTTCTTATCATTGATGAAGTAAGCATGGTCTCAAATCTAATGCTTGCTTTTGTGCATTTGAGAATGCAAGAAATTCTTAGAACAGAGTATGATGTGTTATTTGGAGGAAAACACATTATTGTTTTTGGAGATCTATTGCAGTTGACTCCAGTAAAAGGACAACCAGTGTTTAAAATGCTCACACATGAAGATACCAGGAAGTCCCTTGGAAGCATTGGAAACGTTAATATATGGTTAAATTTTAAATATGCTGAACTGCTTGAAAATATGCGACAGGCAAAGGATGAAGATTATAAAAATATTCTACAAGATGTAAGAATTGGAAAGGTAAGCGATCTTGGGAAAAAAGCTTTACAAGATCGATTAATTTCAAATTTGTATCCAAATGAAAACATTCTTCCAGAGAATATTTTTTTAAAAATGACTGAGAAGAAATCTGGGATATGTTTGATGCCAACTCTGCAAGAATGTTCCATCTTCAAGAACAAAATGTTAGAGTTAGAAAATGAAGAGATTGTGAAACTGGAAGCAATAGATAAAATAGAGCACATGGGTGCAACAATTGTTTTGTCTGAAAATTTGACAACTAAATTGGATTCATTAGAGAAAAGTATTTCTAAAACAGCTGGTTTTGAAAAGACTCTGAATGTGTGTTTAAATTGTCGTATCATTTTGAGAAGGAATTTAAATGTTGAAAGAGGTCTGGTAAATGGAGCAATGGGTTATGTTGTTGATTTTCTGAATTACAGAAATAGAGATGGAATTGGATTTTTAAAAATAAAATTTGATGGCATTGAACAAGTACAAAAAATAAGTTGTGGTTCTGCTTGATTTTTACTTGTAAAAGACTTATATGTTCGCCGAAAACAGTTTCCTGTATGTTTGGCATATGCAGTAACAATTCATAAATCTCAAGGTTTAAGTGTAGATAATGCTTTGGTGAACATTGGAAGATCTGTGTTTAAAGAGGGTATGGCATATGTGGCATTATCCCGAGTCAGAACTTTATCAGGATTGTACTTGATTGAGTGTGATGAGACAAAGATTTGTGCAGATCTAGATTGTGTTAAAGAATACAATCGGTTAAGAAGAGAATATGCTCCACATCTGCCTCAATATCCTCTGTTTGAAAAACGTGTGGTAGGCCGAAAAAGAAGAAATGAGGATAATTGCAGTGAGGTAGTTGCAAAAAGACAAAAAGTAGAGAAAAACGTAATTGAAAACAGGAAGAAAAAGAATTGTGAAGAAAATGTTGTTGGATTTCAGTTTGAAAATAGTTTTGGTGTCAACTACTATGCTAATGTAGTGGTTAATGTTGTTTTTTTCCTTAAAAGTTTACAAGAACAGATTGTTGAAAATCGGGATCAAAGATTGTGTGGTTTATTGAATTCTGTGTTTGAGAAATGTAGCAGTGATACAGCAGAAATAGAAAGTGTAACAGAAATTCGAAATATTTTAGATATGTGTTCTGGTCAAGATAAATTTTCACAGAACATTCAGCAGGATTGTCTGGAATTTTTAATGTATATGTTTGGTGTTTTGGGAGATGAAGGTGTAGATGTAGATACTCTTTTCAGCCTTTCTTATCAATGGCAGCATGACTGCCACAATTGTAGTTTATCAAGTACTACTAGAATAGACACTGAAAGATTTATATATTTGACTTTACCTGACTGTAAATCAGTGTCATTTAAAAATCTAGTTAAAGCAGCAGATCATAATATGGTGTGTACCCAATGTAACTGTACAATGCTGTCCACATTATTTATACAAAGTTATGGGCAGTATATCATTTTAGTTTTCCAACGATGTAGACCTGATGGAACTAAATTGACAACTTCTATTAAAAATTTTGTGGCTTCTCAGTTATCAATTTCAGGAAGAACCTTTACAACTGAAGCTATTATTTATCATGACGGTTCTTCGACAACCTCAGGACATTATACATGCTACTTAAAATCTGAAAAAGGATGGAGTTACTGCAATGATTCTCATTTAACTTATAAACAACGTTTGCCTTATGACTCTACAAATTCTTATCTAGTGTTTTTAAAACCAAAGTTTTAGTAAAGGGAATTGGCCTTTGAAGTCGGGAATAGATATTAAAAGTTAGTTAGTTAGTTAGTTAATCTAATATTTTAAATTATTTATCTCATGTACATACTTTAAGTGGATCTCAAAGTAAAAAATACTGATATATCTGACACAAATTGGCCGTGAGGAAAGTGTAAGGTATGATGTTCTTAGATCTTTTTTCATAGAAAGTTGATGAAATGGAAGTTATAGAGCACAGCAGACTCTTTTTCCACCAAAAGGACCTTCACTATCTTCTATTTGGCCTCACGGAAAAGTAAGTGAATCAAAGATTAGTGTACATTTATGAGATGTATGTTTGAATGGTTTTTTTTAAACACAATCTTTTAGATTTTGTTTTTTTTTCCCGCTGTTAAATGATGAAGACTTTGAACTCACTAATTTAAGTGAAATTCAATATATTCCGAGAACAGCAAAAATAAATATTGTAACATATTGTAGAAGTTATTGTGTAGTTTACAGTGTGTAATTTATTTTGTGTTCACATTGTCTCACACTCATTTTCCTTTTTCACCCTTATTTACCTCTCTTTACTAATTTACACTCTTTTTTCATCGCTGTTTCTTTACTGCACTTCATTCACAACTTCTCAATCTATTTGGAACTGTCTGCATTTCTCTCTTCCTTCCACCACTTTTTATCTTTTTCATATTTTCTCAGTACCACTGCTTTAGTTTTCTTACCCTCTCTTTCTTTTTCTCCTTTTTTTTTCTTTCGCACTCATTGTACTGTAGTTCACTCAGTCCGTCCTTTTCTTTTTCTGTGTACTTACTCTGTCACTCCTGTTTTATCCATCGTTCTATAATAACCTCATTCCTTTCATCCCTTCACTCTGTGACTTCACTTCACTCACTCTCAGTCATCTTCTATTCCTCTTTTTTATTAATAGTTTTTCATTCAGACTCCTCTCCTTTTCACTCATTTTCCTTTTACTTTCTTATCTTTACTGATTTTGTTTTGATATCTTACATTCTTTTAGTATCTTACTTACCTTTAGGAATTTGTTCTCTTTCTATTTCTTTTTCCTTCTTTTTTCTCAAACTACATTACTTTCTTTCTGTTTTTGTATCCTTCACTATTGCTTCATTTCTTAGTAAACTTTTGTAGATTTTTAAACCTCATGAACTGTTTCTTCTATTTTACTATATATTTTTAAGTAATTATAACGTGTTTTTTCTTTTATCTTTCACAGATACAAGTTTTAATTAATTATATGGTAAGTGTGTTTAAAAAATGTTTTCTGTTATCACCTTTTGTTTTATTTTCACTATTTTTCTCTCACCCTACCTCACCCCTGTTTCTTTACTTTGCTTCCCTCACTTATTCTTATCCTCCATGTTTACTTCCTACCACATTCAACTTCTTTCAGTACCTCTGCTTATCCACACTCCTTCACTTACCTTTTTTACTGGTTCACGTAGTTCCTTTGTGACACTCCTTCTTTTACTCTCTCTCTTCTTTCTCTCTGTTACTCGCCATGTCTTACCCTTATTCACTTATATATACCCTCTTTCACTCCTCTTTACTTACACTCACTGCAATTTTTATTCCCTCCGTCACCACTGTTCCTTTTCTCTGGTTCCGTCACTATCTGTCATTCCCCATACTTAACTGTCCTTCCTTTTACTTTCATCATCCATTCACATTCTCCCAGAACCTCTGCTTTAGTCTTCTTCCTATTTTTTCTCTTCTTTTGCTCCCTTATTCTTTTTCTTTTTCTCAGTTACTTCCTCTTACACTCTGTCTTACTATCTATTACACAGTCCCTCTGTGTTCTTCCCTCTAGCTCTCTTTCTCTTAACACCACTCTCTCTGTTCCCATTCCTTTTAGCTTCATACTTTTTTTTCTTTTTTTTGGTTGGTGCGCTGACGGGACGCGCACTGGTACGCGCACCGAGGCGTTCAACGGTGCGCGCACCGGGAGCGCACCAGAGATGAAAATATTAAAAAAAAACTATTTTAAAACAAAAACTAATATTATAATATACATTATAGTGTTAATTTTTATAAAAACATACCTTTCTCAGCTATAGACATTTTTGAAAAAAAAGCTTCGAAATTTACTAAAAAGTACATAGGTATGAAGCCCTATAAAAATTTAAAAATTAGCATTAAAAAAACTTTTGAAATTCACTGAAAAAAAACAGAGGTTTCACACCAGTTATAGTTAGGAATTAGCATTTAAAAAACCTTTGAAATTCACAGAAAAAACCAGAGGTTTCACACCAGTTATAGTTAGGAATTAGCATTTAAAAAACCTATTAAATTCACTGAAAAAAACAGAGGTTTCACACCAGTTATAGTTAGCTGGAAATTTTACTGACATAAAACCATTGAAATTCCCACGTTATAGTTAGTCGGACTCACTATAACTTGCGCATGCAATGCACTGCTGATGACATCACATATTACATCACTCATGACATGGTCAGTGACATCACTCATGACATCACTGATGAGACCATCCTTGTGACACAGTGACAGACCTCCTCTCACTGTAAAGTTATCTTTGAAACACATATTCAAAAATAGAAACTAACATTTTCAAAAAAGAGGATATACCCATACCAGTTACAACAACCAATTCAGTAATTTCACCATCTATATACAAATTCACACATTCATCAACAGTTTTATATATTCACTCATACATATACTCACTCATCATATGTAGTGATACCCCTATTCATCCTGTTACACACTGACAGTCATCAAAAAGTTACTCACACATATACTCACACATGCAAATAAACTAACAAACATCCATTTATTTGAATATACAGATTTACACACACTACCACCTTACTTCCAAGTAAACTTACACATATGTACTCTCTTAAACAATCACTTATAGAAACACATACTTATTTAAACAGGAACTCTTACAATCTATCACTTGCACATATACTGACTTATATAAATCAATACTCACATATACTAGATTAAAACATATGTAGTTACTCATAAAGACACTAGTGAGGCAGGCATTCAATCACTAACACACACATATACACACTCATCCACTCATACAGTCCTGCACATATGCAGTTTTCAAAAAACATACAAACAGTGAGTCAGTCATTGATACATCTATGTGCTAAGTAACACCCCCACCAAACTATACAGACACTCATACTGATACTAAAAAACATATAATAACCCATTTACACACACATGTAGCTACTCATCAACCCATAGAGCCACTTATACACAAAGTGAAACACTGATACATATATTTAAATATTTAAATATTACTCGCTAATATATGTATTCACTAAGATACACTTAATAAGCCAGTTAACCCATCAATTTTTTTTTTTTAAATACATTAATTAAGACAATAAGTTAAACATTTATTCTTCCATCGACCTTTACATATACATATATAAAACATATTTATTTTTCAGAAAGACATACATTCACTGGATGGTGTCATCAGTGATGTCATGAGTGATGTCACTGACCATGTCATGAGTGATGTAATATGTGATGTCATCAGCAGTGCATTGCATGCGCAAGTTATAGTGAGTCCGACTAACTATAACGTGGGAATTTCAATGGTTTTATGTCAGTAAAATTTCCAGCTAACTATAACTGGTGTGAAACCTCTGGTTTTTTCAGTGAATAATATATATATATATATATATATATCCTTATTAGGCCTTGGTGGAAAAATTCACTCTGACCGTAGAGTTTGTGGAATTCGGGATCTGTGTGTTCTATGTGGAATGCGAAGTTCTTGATAAATTCTGCCTCTGCTGAGTAGCGGAGTTAGTTTTTTTGCTGTTGGCGCATTTGAGACTTGTTTTGGCATGCTCTGGCAAGCGTGATAAGACTTGACGGCAGTTATTGAGGACACACACGACTTGATGGCCGCTAGCATGCCTTCTGACGCTTTTTAATGACCTTCGCAAGGGTCAGGGACCATGGCTGCATCTCAAGCGGATTCTCTACTTGAGAAGCAACTTAATCTAGTCGAAAAGGCGTTTTCGAGTCACTATTCTCCCCAACAAAACATTCAGGTTGTTTTTTACTTTTCTTACAGCAGGAATGAAGTGCCCTAGAGAATCCATCTTCCCGTTCCTGTCCAGAAGGCTCCTCCCAGTGCTCTGCCCATCTCCTGGTCAATTTCCATATTGATTTGGAGATGGATGGATCCTCTCTTTGTCTGCTGGATATATACCACTGGATTTAATGACTTTATTTTTGATATTTCACAAGTAACTTAAAAAACTCTTGTATAAGGATGTTGTTTGTTTGATAGAAGGCATGCACCAGTACTTATTTGTATTCGTATTACATTTTTTTAAATTTATTGTGGTGGGCAGACTGTGGTTTCAGTAGGGGCCTAGTTATACTTTTGCATTTATTCTTTCTTCTTTTGTAAAGGAACAATGTTGCTCAGTTAAGTACATTTTGTCCATGTTTGTTAAATTTGCAATATTTATTGTTACTATGTAGCCTAGTCTGCTAACGGACCATCAAGTCAGTAGACCCGAGTCCGTACTAGTCATGGGTACATGAAGCAACTGTTTCTGTGGTATATTTTGTTTTGAAACATCATTTAGGGATGGGATGGCATTGGCTTGAATAAAAAGTGTGGTGGGTTTATTTGTATTTCATGTTTTTTGTGTGTACAAAAAGTACATATGTGTGGTAATATTTGATGTCTTGGAAGGATGTGTGGGGACTTGTTATAACATTATTATAGCTCAGTTAATTTTTTGTATTGCTGAATTAATGCCAGTGGTTTTTTCAGTGTCACAAATGCCTCCTTTGTCTGGTCTGTGTGTGTATCCCATAAGCTACCAGTTGCCTTAGTTATCCATGCCATGTTGCCAGGGGCCATTCTTGAATAGTAAGTATCCATAGGCTTTCCTGTGTTCTTTGTTTTCGATGGCTCCTTGCTTGTTGTTGTTGACCAAGTGGCCGGCGACCATTTTGTGTAGCCCACCAGTGTGCTTTTGCCATTTGCTTGGTATGTGTTCTTTGTTGTGGCCATGCCACCTTGCTTGCTGCTTGACCATATGGTCAGTGGGAATTTTTTTTAGCCAGCTAGTGTGCTTTTGCCAAAGGCCTACATGTGTTCTTTGTTGTGGCCATGCTACCTCACTTGCTGTTGTTGGTTGACCATGGGGCTGGCAGTCATTTTGTGCAGTCACCTTTTTTCCAGTTTTCAAAGGGAGATTGATAGGAGAGGGCTATGCCTTTTTGTATTTGTTTATTGTTCACTTTTTCCTTATTGCAATTTAATATTATGCTTAAGGATCATCGTAGTATTTGTATATTAACAATTAGATATTTTTGTGCGTTTTTTACCTGCACTCCCTTCCCTCCCAATGGGTTTCTCATAGTCCCTGAGTATCCCCTAGTACACCAGCAATTCATTTTTGCTGTTATTTTCTTTCTTTTCTTTATTTTTTATACAATTTTTTTTTTCAAATTTTGTTTAATAAAATGTTCCTACCACTCATCCACAAACTGCCTGCCACAGACCCACAGCCACACAACATCATTTGTTTTTTAAATATTATTACTCCTTTTTCTTGCCTGCTGTAGGTGCACAATAGAAAAAATGAGAATTATTTTTTTAAGGATTATTCAATTTCCTCCTGGACCCCCTGCCAGCCATAGGTACACAACACACACCAGCATTCATTTTTTTAGGATTATTCCATTACCCCCTGGAGCACTTTGCCTGCCATAGGCGCACACCAGCATTCATTTTTTTAGCATTATTCAAATTTCCCCTGCAACACCCTGACTGCCACAGGTGTCTCCCTTAGATGCATGCAAAGCAAACAGTTGCATCTACATGTTGTTATACTGATTGCAAATTAAATGTTATATGTGTTGTGTGGTTTGACTTTGAAATGCACTGTTGTTGTTAATTATTTAAGATCATAATGATAGCTTAAGAAACCACACTAAATTATATTGTCTGTGTTATTTCAAACTGCAACAATCCCCCATTTCAATAAATGTTTTTCTTGCTTGTTTGCTTTTAGGTGCACAGTGACATAACCCACAGTACTGCCAGACAGTCACATGAGTCCTCCAGTTTCTTCTGCTTGTGCAGTTTAGTGCCACTGCCAACTGACAGAGTCAAGATGGCCCCAACGAAAGGTGGTGCCAAGAAAGTGGCCAGTGGGGAGGAGAAGAAGCAGATTTCCACCACTGGTGTGATGGCCAGAACCTTTTACAGTAAACTTGTGCCTGCCGCACCAGCCTCTGGCGAGCAAAGTAGGAACAGCACTCCTGCATCAACTGCACCACCCCATCCTAAACCCAAAGCCATGTCTCTCAGCAAGGCAACCACTGCAATCATGTCTACACTGATGAGCAGTGATATTGATTTTGATTTGACTTTTTCACAAAGTAGTACACAATTGTTGCTGGAAAGACGACAACAGTAAGCTGTGGATCGTACTGAAGTAGGAGTAGAATTAGGAGATTGAGCTTCCAGCTGAACAAGAACCTCCTCTTTTGCCACCATTGGCTTCCAGATCTCCAGCAAGAAAAAGGAAGGGTACTCCACCATCTTCTCCAAGCCCCCTCTGATGACCTGGACATGGATTGGATGTCGGCTGAGTCCGAGAAACTCCAGGAGAGGATCAGGAAAGGGAAAGTTCCTGAATGCCCTACAATTATGAGAGGGGATGAGGATGAAGAGCCAGTCATTGTGGAAGCTTTCCCAGAAGAGACCGACATTACCCCTCTTAATATTCAACCTGCTCTGAGGGATGTGGCACCACCACCGCCAGCAGAGCCAGCTCCCACATTTGCTATCCCCGAGATACTTTCATCCACCCCTGTAAAAAGGGTGGGAAGCAACCAATAAACAAAGATCCTTAAGTATTGCCCGGCGGTGTCGCCTCCTTAACCCACAAAATATTAATCAATGAAGAGGCAGGCGCTGGAGGCTGGAAGGCAGGAAACAAGGGTTTATTCTCTCCGGAGGAGAACACATCAGTTCGGACAGCAAGTATCGTCACGAGGTGCTCTAACTGCATCTCTGAGGCCTGGCCTCTTATACACAAGTTTATGGTCGGCAAACATTCTTTATTGTAATAAAGTCACTTTGAAGCATGAAAGGACACGGATACAAGAACATAAAAGTACAGTGCGATGCCGAAAACAGGCCACCCGTCTCACCGCACATTTTTTGGAGAAGGGACACGGACCTGATGACTTTTGTTGGACAGTCCTGGAACAACCACAGATCCCTGAGTCTTGTACTGACATTAGCCGTTTCTTGTTCAAAATTGAACAAAAGTGGGTTTACCGATTGAACAGCGACAAAGAGGGACTCAATGAGCCAATACCTTGGATGTCCCTCTAATTAATTTCACTATATGCCATATGACTGATACTATGAACTCTTACCTGGCAGATAAGATACTTCAAAGTAACTAATTGCATGGGTTTTCGCTAGTTTTTCTGATCCACCTCTCAATACCCCTGGAATACCACCATTGGTTTTTGCCTATGTAGGCACTATCTGATTGACAATATGTCTTGTTGACATCTGTCTGGAACTACACGTTCCTCTAATTATTATATTGCCCTCACTTGTATGCGCAACCTGTCCATAGATTAATGTGCCTTGTTGGCAGCATATCGTTCGTTAATATCCTTTTGGGACTACATGTCCCAGCGTGCCCGGCACCACGTGACCGAATTGCATCACGTGACTCCTACTCTGCCGTGATGAACGCGAACATACAAAACAGTTCCCTCTTAGGAGCGCCGGTGCCCCCCCAGACAGTACGGATGACTGCCAGGAGACACCGACGGACAGGTAAGCGAGCGCTCGCTTTCTAACGCGCACGCTGGCAGCCTGACAAACACAAGCGCGCTGGAAACTTGACAACATAAACGCGCTGCCTTTAAAACGCTCCCGCTTTCATTACTGATGCCAATTCTTTTACCTTAGTTTGGCTATATATTTGAAACACGATCAGCGGACTAGCGCGCTGGTAATCTGATAACATAAACGCGCAGCCTTCAAAGCGATCCCGCTTTCATTACTGATGCCATTTCTTCTACCCTAGTTTGGCTATATATTTAAAACACGATCAGCGGACTACTGAACTTAATCATTAGCTTGTCCGACAGGGTACAGTACAGGCGGGGTGACTCCCATAATACCCACGTAGATTCTGATAGACTAATTAAGTAATCTGCCTCCAGGTTAACTCCCTTTTAATCTTCAGCTCTAAAAATTACTCGTGAATTGTTTTTAGAGCGGTGCTCCTCATACCTGCGCTGCAGCCAGGTGGGGTGAAGCCTCTCAACCATCATATATGGGTGAGTCTGCATATTGGAATGTTTGTCCTAATACATGTGAATGTGTATTCATTACAGTATGGTTTTCATTGATAAACCACGGGAATATGATATCTTCATGTTCTTTATTTGTTTGTTTGTCTCTCTGTGTGGATCCAATACCGTGCGATACAACGCATTAACAGTATACGGTTGAGTACGTACCTGGAACTTCAGGTGATATTTTTTCTTTACTACTAGTAGCAGTTTTCTTATAAAAAGGTCCTGAAGAATGCATTTGAAACTCTGTTCTTTGTAATGCAGAAACATGTCGACCACTATCAAGTACGGTTATTATTTAAAACCCGCACTTGCACTTGCTTTTTAACCTTAGGGATTGGGAGACACTAATAAATTTTGTTTGTCCACCCGATTCACCTAATTTTATTCTAAACCCCTCACTTTTTCACTCCTACCACCTCAACACTGCTTTTTCAGTAGCCACTTTAATCTCTGTACATAATACACCACCCACTTACCACATCTATCGGTCACGGTAACATCTGACCGGCCGTTTTTGTCTCCTGGGTAAGGAGAACCCAAATGATGAGAAAGAGGGCGGTACAGTGTGGCTTCTGATGGGAACTATTTCTCCATATGCTCCTGAGCCTTGACTTGGCCTGCATTTACTAGCATGCACGACGTTCTCACTGGTGTCTTTTGCGTAGTATTGGTGTTGTGATCCATCCTGTTTGACTAACTATTCTTTGACCCCCAGGTATTATTTGTTGTGATAATAGCATGAAAAGACATTCCCAGAACCTCCGCTTCAGGCCCGTTCCCACACATTTTCACAGTAAGAGTCCCCTCCCTACCCACAGGAGGAGATGGCTATCACACAGCTGGACAGTCCGCCGATTCCCGGAATGCGTGCGACTGATCAGATCTCATGGGGTGGGGGCTTTGATCAACTGTAACTCCTTTGAAGAGGGGTGATTCCTTACAGTAGGGGCAATAAACTGCATCCGCAGGGCTAGGTGATGGCCTGGGATCGGCTCGGACAATCGGGCATAGAGGAAGGAGTTTATCAAAGGGTATGCGACCATGAAAGGGATGAAGGGAGGTGTCGGTCGAGCATGGGGTGTGATTCCCATGGAAGAGCAGCACAGATGGAGAGGGTTTATGGCCCATGCATGAGAGAGCGGGGGTGACCAGTGCGTGGGGGGTGCTTGTGAGGGCGAAGAGCCGTGCTGGGGGTCAGCGGCATGCAGAGGGTGGTTCTGACCAAGGCACCTAAAATGGCGGGTGTGCACGACAAAAAGTGTGGCATCGGGGGAAAGGCAAGATGGCGCAGATAATGTTTACCAATATGTACTAAATTTCCACAGTCCTCCCTTTAACATTTCTCGCCAACTTATTAATTCGGGTCGATCCCCATAATGCCACGGATTTCTGCGTCATATAGAGCGTTCATATGTTCGGTCGGTAAGTCCAAAGTCTTTGGGCAGATGCAATTCGAAAATAATGAACACAGAGGAGGCAAACATTGGATACCTAGGCAACACCCGCATAGCACCACAATTGGAATCAGAATGAACGTGAACAACCTCCACCCCCAAGCTTTCAATGAGTCCCAAAACCAACTCCCAAGCGACCATCCTTCTTGTTCCTGGTGTACTTCGGAAGAGAGTCTATGGAGATGTTCGATAGCCTTATAAACAGAAGGCGAATTGTCTGGTACGTAGGTGCAGCAGCTAGACCCAATGATGCGGCATGCTCCTCCACGGTCAGCCAGAACCACATCTAGAACGAGGCGGTTCTGAAGAGCTACCAGGCAGACTGCCTGAAGCTCTGCGGTGTTGTTGGTCAGGATGCCAGCAGTGATGTTCATTGTGGTCTCAACTGCTTGGGTCAAATGGCGGATGGCACGGCTGTTGGCCATCGGACCCCAAAATGGAACAAGTCCTTTTACTACATCCAGGAACTGTGCTCCAGTAGAATCTGCCTGGTCGATGTCCCTTGCACGCTTTTGCCGGTGGTGGTTTGCTGGGGCCACATAGGTAGGAGGTAAAATGAAGGCAATGTAGCAAGTGCCCCCCCAGCCTTTGGGGAGCCATGTGTAGGCTTTGGTGCCGCAGACAAAGTACATATTCGGAGAAGCAACAAAGGAGGGGGGGTCAGGTGAATCCAATGTTCTGGTGATGGAGCAGGTACTATGGCCCACCTGCTGCGTACCCAGACCTTCGATGCATACAAGGCCTGAGACGTTGACGACAGACAAGGCCACAGTCAGAGTAGCGGCAGTTCGTTTCCGTAGGTAGGAAAAAGTGGGTCTGGCTGGATTATGGAACACCTGCATTTCAACTCGTTCCTTGGCAGGGATGTCCATGTGAATGGAGGCACCAGAGGTCAGAGGGCAAAAGGGAGCAGAGGTTCGCCCTGTTTTATTCAGCCAGACCCCGTGATAGAAGTGTGAGGCAGTCCTTTCAGAAGTGGCATTGTCTCTGAAGCTTTCTTGCAGCAGAATCAGCCAGGCAAGACAGGAGCCGTGGATTGAAAAAGGCGAAGGAATGAATGGGATGGAGTGTCCGGTGGCATGGGGCAGAAGCCCGCAGATCCAGCAGTTAGTGGCATTAGCGGCAAGGTTGTGCTGGTGCAGCAGTTGCACAAAGGAGTTGTTCCAGAATTCCCTGCGTCGTTCTCGGAGCTGTGGTGAAAGGGCGATCAGGAAATGTTCTTTGGTGGTTGTCGGCAGTTCAGTGGGGAGCAATGTTTCGTGAGCAGGTGTGCTTTCTTCGATGATCCAGAAGGTTGTCATGAGGAGGAGGCAAAAGAGAAGGGTGATGAAAATGGCTATAGTCTTTGAGCTGTGTAGTTTATCAGTCTTTGGGTTTCGGTAGGCGATCTTCGGATATCCGGCGGCTTCCATCATTGGGGAATCGGGCGCTTCCATCATCTTCAGAGTGCTCGGTAGCGGGCAGAACCACCAACTTCGTCTGACTTCTCTCCTGGCAGCCTTGAGTGTGTTAGGCTACCGTTCTGAGATTTTACTTAATCAGTGGTCTGCTTTGCCGAAGCTCCTCCCTTTTTACGCAGGTTGTACCCTTCTCTGGACGGCACAGTGGGATCGGGAAACTTTGCTAGTTCGAGTGTCTCTGTGCCGGTGTAGCAGCCCAATGATGGTCTGTCTTTTGTCAGGAGCTCTTCTTGAGTCGCGATGTCTTCTTCTGTTGCCAGGGTTGATGGGACTCGTTTGCAGTGGTGCGCATGCACCCAGTGACGCTTGCCTTCCACTCAAAGGGCTGTCCGTGTAGTGATCAGGACTTGCCAGGGGCCCGTCCACCGGGGTTCCAAGCTTCTGGCACACTGGAAGTTCCGGATCAGGACGTGGTCTCCTGGACGGATGTCGTGTCCTGGGCCCCTGGAAGCGTCTGGGATGGCCTGCAGCACCTGTTGATGGATGACAGTCAAGGTTTTAGTCAGAGTGTACAGATAATCAGACATTAGGATGTCTGGGACGTCATGAATCGAGGTCGGCCTAGGCGCAGCCCAGATGTTCATAGGCCGCCCGAAGACCACCTCGTAGGGGGTCAAGTGGTGCTTGGTGGGGGTGGAACGCATCGATAGTAATGCCAGCGGGAGGGCATCCGGCCACTTCAGCCCGGTGGAGGCAACAATCTTAGAGATTTTTAGCTTGAGAGTGGCGTTGTGTCGTTCAACCAGGCCTGCGGACTGTGGGTGGAAGACTGCGTGGAATTTCTGTTTTACACCCAACCCCTTCAGGATGAGTTGGATGACTTCAGCTATGAAGTGAGGGCCGTTGTCGCTCCATAGGATCCGACAAAGGCCGTGTCTGGAGAAAAACTCCTTTAACAGGACTTTGGCAGTGGTCATGGCAGTGTTGTCACGTGTGGGATAAGCCTCCACCCATTTGCTAAAGGCGCACACGACAACAAGGACGTACTTCAAACCCATGCAACGTTCTAGCTGAATGTAGTCCATTTGCAAGACTTCAAAGGGATGGTCGGGGACTCCGAACCCACCCCGGGGGACAACAGTTCCTTTCCCTGGGTTGTGCTGGAGGCAGACTAAGCATTGCTGAACTAGGCGTTTAGCAGAGTCAGGAATCTTGGGGTTGTGCCAGACTCAGGTGATGAGTTCAATCATGGGGGTGGATCCTATGTGTGCAGGGGAGTGTGCCATAGTCAGTATGGGGATCAAGTAGGAGTCGGGCAACAGCCATTTGTTCGTGTCCTTCGTCAGCCAGCAGCCTTCATCCTCTTTCAATCCCACCCGTGCCCATTCAGTCAGTTCTAGGGGAGAGCAAGCCATTTGTATGTCCCTAATATATTCTCTAGCGTCCTTCCATTTCTCTGTCTGTGACCTAGTCACGTACATACGTGTGGTCGTCCTATTCTCAGCGGTGGTTCGGGCAGTGATGTCAGCTAGTGCGTTTCCCTGTCCAATGATATCTGTCACCTTCTTGTGTGCCTGGCATTTTATCACCGCTAACTGCTTGGGAAGGAGGACTGCTTCTGTCAGGGCAGAGACTAGATCTCCGTGAAGGATGGGCGTGCCATGTGAGGTCAAGAATCCCCTCTCTTTCCACAGGAGCCCAAAATGGTGAACCACCCCGAAGGCATACTGGCTGTCGGTGTAAATGTTTGCAACTGTGCCTGCTGCTAGGATGCATGCTCGTGTGAGGGCAATCAGTTCTGCTGCTTGTGCGGACAGTTGTGTGATGCGGGCAGTTTCGACTACTGTTCGAGCCGTGGTGACTGCATAGGCAGCTGAAGTCGTGCCGTCAGGGAGCTTGATGCAAGAGCCGTCTACCCATAGCTCTCCATCAGGGTCTGGGATAGCAGTGTCACGGAGGTCGGCTCTGCTTCTGGTTTGTTCGTCTGTGAGGGTCACACAGTCATGCATAGGGGGTACATTAGGATCGTCGTCAGGGAGGGGCAGCAAAGTGGCGGGGTTCAAGGTGGTACATCGTTTCAGCGTGATGTGTGGTGCACGCAGGGTCAATTCGTAACCAGTTAGTCGTGCACTAGTCAGGTGTTGAGTCTTAGTCTGGTTCAGGAGGGTGTCAACAGCATGAGGGACCAGTACGGTGAGGGAATTCGAGAGTACAATCCCCTCGCTTTGTCGGATAGAGACGGCAGCGGCGGCTACCGCTCGAAGGCAGGCAGGCAGAGCTCTGGCTACGGGATCAAGAGTGGCAGAGAAATAGGCACAAGGGCGTTGCTTGGGACCCATGGGTTGCGTCAGGACGGACAAAGCGCACCCCTCCCTTTCGTGGGTGAAGAGGGAGAAGGGTTTTGTGTAGTCAGGGGTTCCTAGGACAGGGGCTGAGCAAAGGGCATCTCGTAGAGCTTGAAAGGAGGATTGACATTCAGGGGTCCAGGTGTGAGAAGTTGGCCCGATATGCAACGTTCGCTATTCTAGCGACCGCTATGTATCGTTCCAACGACCCTTATGGTGTTTGGTTGTAAGTCAACCTATAGACCAGCTATCCTAGTAGCGTGGATACGAGCAGTCTAAGGCTAAAGACTCGAGCGGGCGTGTTAAGCCAGCTGTTTACCACACATGTACCCCTTGAACACCCAGTGAAAGGACACCACACAAGTGTTATGAAAATAAACAGGATATTTATTAAGAATCACAACAGCCCTGTACTCTTTATGAGGACAGGGTACTAAGCACAAACCAAATCTCTTTAGCAAATACTTCAAGTGCACAATTAAAACAAGTGTCCGAGGACACGGAAAAGTTAAGGTCTCGGGCGGACCCGATAAGGCAAGTCGGAAGCGAGGGACTCGGGACCCTAGAGTAAGGAGGCTATGCAGGCACCGAAATGCCGAGTTACCTAGCCACGAGGGCTGCGGCTGCACAAGTCTTACAGGCGTCGGGGTCTTCGCTGACGAGCCAGGAGCCGGAAGAAGGGAGTTGCTGGCCGGCGACCAGTGCTGAATAGTTCGTAGAGATCCAAGCCTGGATCGGAGATTGATGAAACCTGAAAGCAGAGGGGACCAAGTTCGTACTACTAGCCAGTAGTCAGAGGGTACCAGGAAGGCACCGGTTGGCCATCACCTCGACTAGGTGAGTGGGCGACGCTAGGCTCTGCAGTCTCACGGACCAGGAGGCGTTGTCGGCGACCACGGTGGAGGTGCGAGCTGTCCCACGAAGGATGATGCTGTCGGCGTCGCTGGGCCCAGGATGGGGCAACAAGCCTTGGCAGATCTCAGGGCCACGGGGTGGGCCTAAGATGGCGTCTTGAGTGGACCAGGAGGGTCCGGGGTGCTTCTCGCAAAGATGGAAGCAAGGGCCAGTCTGGAGCAACCAGACCGGCAGTGATGATTCTCGGATGTCGTCACAGAAGGGCACAAGCCAGCGGCGAGTGACCAGACAACGTGCTGAGCAGCGAGCAGAAGGGCCCCACGCAGATCGTGGAGATGCTGGGAGACTGCACTTCGGTGCGAGAGCGGCTCAGGGTCGGGGCTTCTCGGACCCCAGAGCACTCACCAGAGAGTTACCTCGATGGTCGTGCTGGTTTTTAAGAGCGTGCAGGTTCTGATGATGGCCGGTCCCTCGAGGTCTCGTCGCACCCACAGATCACAGCTGAGCTGATGACGTGGGTAGAGGTCAGAGGTGCCAGGGAAGCCGGTTCTCGTCGAGCTGGGCCGTCGGATCCTTGAGGAAGGACTTGCAGCAAACCGCAGAGTTCTTAGTTGGTGCCCGCTGACGCAGGGTGACTACTCCTTAGCCACAAGGGAGAAATCTTGAGAAGAGTCTTGAGTGTCCTTTCGTAGAAAGTAGTTCTTGATTCAAAGATGATCTAAATTGGAAGGGTCCCCGCTCCGGTCTTTATCCTAAAGAAAGGGGTGGGTACATGACTAGGTCCTGCCCTAAGGGTGGGACCAGGAAGGGGGGTAGTTACGCCCCTCTCCCCTGCCGGACTTTCCCCAGGCCAGGGCTGTCGCCCCTGGAACTGGTTCTAACCGGCAGATGCGTAGTGAGCACCGGGGTGCCACTCCGCAGTCACCTTCTCGCCAAAGCCCTACCTACCCAGAATACACAAACCCTGTCTGGGACGGTGCGAACAGCGCCCTCGACAGGAAACCCTTTGTCCAAGTGCTCCTCGCTGGAAGGACTCCCAGCAGCAGGAGGTCAGACTTGTGTCTGTGGTGGCAGCATCCATTTTGTGGAGCTGAGGCTTCAGTTAAGTTTAACCGGGGTTCACAGTTACGTACATGTCGTGTCCCTCTAGAAGGGTGGGATACTAACCTCATCGCCAGAATTGGTGAGAGGGCAGCACCCCGATTCGTATGACACCTTACTCGACATGCTTTGATAACGCGATACCGGAGTTACCGATATGGTACGCGTTATCATGGAACAGCTATTGGGTCTTGATTCCGCAAGCTGCAGCCGGGCTCGGCTCGGGCCTGAACCTAGCTCACACGAGCCCACGCACTCTGCCTTCAGGATTGATAAGGCCTGCCATAGGAGTGACTGATAGGGACTCGGGTGTCCATTGTATGGTTAGATATAGGGCTACTATACCTAAAGCGAAGGGTGGTTACACGTCTTCGCCCCAGCTGTCGTGCAGCCAGTTGTGTCAAATTTAAGAGGCCAGCCAGGGGTGGCATAATACATGCTGCAGCCCCTGGCGGCCCTGGGTACACCTATGCCCTGCGTTACGGGGTCTGATAAGGTGGCCCAGTACCAATTGGTAAATGCACCTAGGGTACATGGAATCCATTTTAAAGAGAGAGCAGTAGGCCTGGGGTCCTGATTGGCAGGGTCCCAGGTCGACTATGTCCAAAACCAGCTAAAACACAGGGCAAAAAGTTGGGGGCAACCATAGTCAGGATGTACCTTCCTACACAACCCCCCCCCAAACGAAAGGAGATAAGGCTATCCTTGTCCAGGTAAGCCTCTATTACCTAAGTGGCCATATAAGGAAGGACCAGCTCTGGCTTGGTTTCCCCCTGTGTCATGGTCCACTAGGCAACCCCTCACCCTAAGGGTATCTGAGGGTCTCCACCATAGGGAATCTCTGTCTCTGGTGTGTCTTGGGAAAGAAGAAGGCTGATGCTGGGATGGAGTACTGAAGTGAGGTTCCTCTACCTTTGGGCTCAACTTCCTCCAATCACCATCCATCATGCGTGCCTTCCTTTCTTTAGCTGAGATGCACTGAGCTCTCAGGGTCAGCCTCTGGCTACCTAAAGCTGGAGGCTGAGTCCCTCTGTTTGGCTTACTGGAGGGACAGGTCAGGTCTGGGGTTTTTAGGCCCCATGTTTGGCTGTGCCCAACAGTGTCCAGCTGTGGGAGTTCCCTAACTACTTTTAAGGGGGATCCCTCAGGAGTCTGTTCTATTTTCACTTGGCTAGGTTTACCAGCTTCAGTGATCCTAATCTGTTGATTAAGGGGTTCTTTTGGACAGGGGGCCCTTTTGGGTCCACCACTGGCCTCCCTGTCCTCTTCAGCCCTGGGCTGACTGAGGCAGGGTAGAGAGGTGCAGGTTACCTGCTCCAGACTGGGTCCCACCTGGGAAGGGTCCACTGCCATCAGGGGCTCTGCCAGGCTAGGCCTGACTACCTCTGGGGCAGTTCCTTCAACAGGGGTAGAGTCAGTTCCCTGAGGAGGCTGGCTCTCACCTAGTGTCTGGGGGGGGGGAAGACTCTTCTTCCTCCTCAATGCTCTCTGTTTGAGTGGAGTGATCCATGGTTTCAGGCTTCACAACCTCACTATCGGTTCGAGTAGAGGCTGAGACCATTACAGCCTTGCCAACCTTTTCAGGAGGGCACTCAGTTTGTGTTTGGGCTGTGACTGTCACAGCCCTCCTATCCTGTCCGGTAAAGTCTGTCTGAGCCTGGGCAGTGGCTACCACTGTTCTTCCAACCTTTTCAGGGAGGAATGGTGCTTGGACTGGGGCTGTAGCTATTACTGCCCCACTAACCTGTCTGGATAGGCCTATCATTCTGGAATGAGTTTCTTGCTCCACCTCAGCCCATGCTGAGAGTTCCAGGTCATTCCCCAGTAAGCAATCTACAGGTAGGTTATCTGTCACTGCCACTCTCATAGGCCCTGTGACATTACCCCAGCTGAGCTTGACCACTGCCATGGGATGCCTTCTCTTCATTCCATGAATGTCCGTCACCTGATAAGTAAAACCAGGGGTCAGTTGAGCAGAGGGGACCAGATGGTCACTCACCATGGTGAGGCTGGCCCCTGTGTCTCTGAATGCCTCAACTTTCTGACCATTCACTAAAACTTCTTGTCTATACTTTCCCAAAATGTGGGGCCCAGTAGTGAAGTTGGCAAACCCCATGCCAGTCTCACAGACAAGAGTGTGGTCAGGGAACCTGGCTAGGCCATAGTCCTCCTGATTGCCCAAAGTAATGCCCACCACATTCTTGGGGGCACTCCCACCACCTGGGGGATTACCACTAGTGGTAACAGGAGGTCTGGGAGTGTTACTTGGGGGTATGTTTTCCTTATTGCTATTTTTAGGGCACTTGGCATCACTTTTGTAATGGCCCACCTGTTTACAGGAATGGCAATATGGTTTCTTCTGTTCTGAAGGAGTGTTCTGGGACCCACCACCCTTGTTGGAGTTTTGGGGCCCTTGGGAAGTCTTCTCTGTGGATTTATCCCCACCCTTCTCTTGAGGCTTGGTCGATTCCTTTTTCTGGTCACCACCCTGGTTTTTAGGCCTAACCCTGGTTCTGACCCATTTGTCTGCCCTCTTACCCAATTCCTGTGGAGAGGTCAACTCAGAGTCTACCAGGTGCTGATGTAGTAGCTGGTTCTGACAATTATTTAAGATTTGCTCCCTCATAATTAGATTATACAATCCTTTAAAATCAGTAACCTTACTACCCAGTAGCCAGCCTTCAAAAGCCTTAGTGGCACAATCGACAAAATCAGACCAATCTTGAGACTGCGTTTTCGGGGTATCCCTGAACAGCACCCTGTACTGCTCAGTGGTTAGGCCGAACCCTTCAACGAGTGTATTTTTCAAGATTTGGTAATTGTTAGCATCCTCCACCCTTGTGGTGAGGAGCTTGTCTCTTCCTTTACCTTCAAAGGAGAGCCACAAGATAGCTGCCCACTGACTCTGGGGAACACCCTGCACGGTGCAGGCCCTCTCCAAAGCAGTAATCCATTTGTGGATGTCGTCCCCTTGTTTAAAGGGGGGCACTATCTTACCAAGGTGTTTCGTATCGAAACTCTTTTCCCTATTACTAGGTACATTGCTGCCACCAGTGGGGACTACCCCACTTAACTGTTGCTCTCTTGCAAAGGCAAGCCTCTCCTTGGCCAGGGCAAGTTCTTCCCTTTCAATCCTTAGATTGGCTGCCCTTTCCTTAGCTTCGTACACTCTCCTCTGAGGGGACGTCATCCCTCTCTGAGACGAGTTGTGAGAGCCATTGGTTTGAAGGGATCTGCCAGAGCCTCTTGACAGAGATCTGGCTCGTCCGTTCCCAATGTTAAGCTGACCTGATAGTGGCCCCAGGGGTCCCCCAGTACCGCTATCATGTTTGCTTAAGTTGGACCTGCTAAGTCTGACGACTTCTACCTGTCCCTTATCTGCCTCATCCCCAGAGAGATCCTCATCCTCATCCTCCTCCACATCCTCGTTCTCGGTTGCGAGGTGAATGAGGTCAGGATCGTCTCGGGTTCCCTCGAGGGGAGGCATGTCTCCTTCTGGATTAGAAGAGCTACGAAGTTTCTCAGCTCTCCTGGCATCATAAGTCTCCAAGAGACCAATCAGAAAGGATGTTGTGGGGTTAGACCCCTGCTGAATCTTCCTGGAGTGACACAACCGTCTCAACTCCTTGAAGCTCAGCACAGTATATCCTGAAGGGATGACCTGTGGAGGGTCAACTGACACAAGGGGAGACCCAGAGTTTCCTCCTTTGTCCGACATACTGTTTCTAGTGTGGTGTAAGTGATGCACCTACCTACACTATGTGTTTACCTACTGTTCCCTTGCTAAGAGTTGTAGCCAAGGTGTGCTAAGCCTTGAGGAGCTACAACAGCTGGTTCAGTAGATCTCAGAGTATTCTAAGCTTTTAGTTATATGTACTAACAGTACTTGTGCGATCTTTCAACAAGATATTCTTAGGATACGTGTGGTAAAACAACAGCAAGCTCAAATCCCAACCGCTGCTCACCAATGTGAGAAGTTGGCCCGATATGCAACGTTCGCTATTCTAGCGACCGCTATGTATCGTTCCAACGACCCTTATGGTGTTTGGTTGTAAGTCAACCTATAGACCAGCTATCCTAATAGCGTGGATACGAGCAGTCTAAGGCTAAAGACTCGAGCGGGCGTGTTAAGCCAGCTGTTTACCACACATGTACCCCTTGAACACCCAGTGAAAGGACACCACACAAGTGTTATGAAAATAAACAGGATATTTATTAAGAATCACAACAGCCCTGTACTCTTTATGAGGACAGGGTACTAAGCACAAACCAAATCTCTTTAGCAAATACTTCAAGTGCACAATTAAAACAAGTGTCCGAGGACACGGAAAAGTTAAGGTCTCGGGTGGACCCGATAAGGCAAGTCGGAAGCGAGGGACTCGGGACCCTAGAGTAAGGAGGCTATGCAGGCACCGAAATGCCGAGTTACCTAGCCACGAGGGCTGCGGCTGCACAAGTCTTACAGGCGTCGGGGTCTTCGCTGACGAGCCAGGAGCAGGAAGAAGGGAGTTGCTGGCCGGCGACCAGTGCTGAATAGTTCGTAGAGATCCAAGCCTGGATCGGAGATTGATGAAACCTGAAAGCAGAGGGGACCAAGTTCGTACTACTAGCCAGTAGTCAGAGGGTACCAGGAAGGCACCGGTTGGCCGTCACCTCGACTAGGTGAGTGGGCGACGCTAGGCTCTGCAGTCTCACGGACCAGGAGGCGTTGTCGGCGACCACGGTGGAGGTGCGAGCTGTCCCACGAAGGATGATGCTGTCGGCGTCGCTGGGCCCAGGATGGGGCAACAAGCCTTGGCAGATCTCAGGGCCACGGGGTGGGCCTAAGATGGCGTCTTGAGTGGACCAGGAGGGTCCGGGGTGCTTCTCGCAAAGATGGAAGCAAGGGCCAGTCTGGAGCAACCAGACCGGCAGTGATGATTCTCGGATGTCGTCACAGAAGGGCACAAGCCAGCGGCGAGTGACCAGACAACGTGCTGAGCAGCGAGCAGAAGGGCCCCACGCAGATCGTGGAGATGCTGGGAGACTGCACTTCGGTGCTAGAGCGGCTCAGGGTCGGGGCTTCTCGGACCCCAGAGCACTCACCAGAGAGTTACCTCGATGGTCGTGCTGGTTTTTAAGAGCGTGCAGGTTCTGATGATGGCCGGTCCCTCGAGGTCTCGTCGCACCCACAGATCACAGCTGAGCTGATGACGTGGGTAGAGGTCAGAGGTGCCAGGGAAGCCGGTTCTCGTCGAGCTGGGCCGTCGGATCCTTGAGGAAGGACTTGCAGCAAACCGCAGAGTTCTTAGTTGGTGCCCGCTGACGCAGGGTGACTACTCCTTAGCCACAAGGGAGAAATCTTGAGAAGAGTCTTGAGTGTCCTTTCGTAGAAAGTAGTTCTTGATTCAAAGATGATCTAAATTGGAAGGGTCCCCGCTCCGGTCTTTATCCTAAAGAAAGGGGTGGGTACATGACTAGGTCCTGCCCTAAGGGTGGGACCAGGAAGGGGGGTAGTTACGCCCCTCTCCCCTGCCGGACTTTCCCCAGGCCAGGGCTGTCGCCCCTGGAACTGGTTCTAACCAGCAGATGCGTAGTGAGCACCGGGGTGCCACTCCGCAGTCACCTTCTCGCCAAAGCCCTACCTACCCAGAATACACAAACCCTGTCTGGGACGGTGCGAACAGCGCCCTCGACAGGAAACCCTTTGTCCAAGTGCTCCTCGCTGGAAGGACTCCCAGCAGCAGGAGGTCAGACTTGTGTCTGTGGTGGCAGCATCCATTTTGTGGAGCTGAGGCTTCAGTTAACTTTAACCGGGGTTCACAGTTACGTACATGTCGTGTCCCTCTAGAAGGGTGGGATACTAACCTCATCGCCAGAATTGGTGAGAGGGCAGCACCCCGATTCGTATGACACCTTACTCGACATGCTTTGATAACGCGATACCGGAGTTACCGATATGGTACGCGTTATCATGGAACAGCTATTGGGTCTTGATTCCGCAAGCTGCAGCCGGGCTCGGCTCGGGCCTGAACCTAGCTCACACGAGCCCACGCACTCTGCCTTCAGGATTGATAAGGCCTGCCATAGGAGTGACTGATAGGGACTCGGGTGTCCATTGTATGGTTAGATATAGGGCTACTATACCTAAAGCGAAGGGTGGTTACACGTCTTCGCCCCAGCTGTCGTGCAGCCAGTTGTGTCAAATTTAAGAGGCCAGCCAGGGGTGGCATAATACATGCTGCAGCCCCTGGCGGCCCTGGGTACACCTATGCCCTGCGTTACGGGGTCTGATAAGGTGGCCCAGTACCAATTGGTAAATGCACCTAGGGTACATGGAATCCATTTTAAAGAGAGAGCAGTAGGCCTGGGGTCCTGATTGGCAGGGTCCCAGGTCGACTATGTCCAAAACCAGCTAAAACACAGGGCAAAAAGTTGGGGGCAACCATAGTCAGGATGTACCTTCCTACACCAGGGGAGCGGGAAGGGAACATCTTTGGCTAACAGAGAGAGCAGGGGTTTGACAATGAGGCTAAAGTTTGGCAGCCACTGCCGACAGAAGGAAGTGAGGCCTACCAAGGAGCGAACCTGTTTCTGGGTTTTGGGGACAGGGGTCTCTAGGATGGTCTGAATCCGATCGGGGGTGAGCTTCCTCCCGTCTTTGGACAGGAGATGGCCTAAGTATGTCACTTGGGGTTGGCAGAACTGCAGCTTCTTTTTGGAGACCTTGTGACCGTTTTCCGCGAGGAAGTGCAGGAGCTGGATGGTGGCTGTGATGGCAAGTGGAGTGGTGTCGGCTGCCAGGAGAATGTCGTCGACATACTGAATTAGCACCACTCCATCTGGGAGCTGGACTGCGTCCAGCTGTCTCTTGAGGGCCTGGCTATAGATACTGGGGCTCTCAGTGTAGCCCTGGGGTGCTCTACAGAATCTATATGAACGGGCTTTTAGGGTGAATCTGAAGAGGTAGCGGCTGTCTGGGTGGATGGGGATAGAAAAGAAGGCATTTTTGAGGTCTATAACGGTGAAGACTGTGGTAGTGGACGGGATTAGGGTCAGGATGGTGGTGATGTCAGAGACTACCGGGTACTGAGGTACAACTACTTTGTTCACCTCTCGGAGATCTATGATGAAGCGATAGGCCTTCTCGTCTCCCTCACCTTGCTTCTTGACAATGGGTAGGATGGGGCTGTTACAGACATTACTAACTACTTCCTCTACCACTCCTGCGTCGACTAAGGACTGAATGATCTCTACCAATGCCTTTTCGCCCTTGGGCGATATCCGATATTGTGGGAGCTTTGGGAGCATGGCGTCTTGTCGAACAGTAATGTGCACAGGGTCAATCATCATGCGTCCTACGTCCGAGTCAGTCTTGGCCCAGAGATGTGTGGGCAAAGTGTCAAGTAGGGACAAGTCAGTGTCAGTGATGGAAAACATTCGTCGGGAGGGACTGGGTCTAAAAAGATTCTGGTTGTCGTACAGTATGACACGTACTCCGTCTGGGGAGCATCGAATGGTGGCCCGAAAATGTTTCAGGAGGTCGAGACCCATAATGGCATTGGGGGTGTTGGAGGATAGGAGGAATGTCGTGTTTGCAATGTGGTTTTCTAGGTCGAAGAGAATCGGTGCAGATAAGGGATTAGTAGAGGGCGCTCCATCAAAGCCTATGGATGTCACATGCGAGCCAGACAAGGGTGCCCTTGGGATCAGTCGTTTAGATAACGCACTACGTGTCGCCCCGGTGTCCATCAAAAATGGGGATCTCATGCCCAGGACCTTAGCAGTGACGTTAGGACCTTGCTGGTCAACACAAAGCTCGACTGGATCCCTCCCTTGTCCCGGGCTGTCCTATGCGAAATCGTGGGCGTTCTCGTAATCGGACTGCTGATACTGATTTTGTCGGGGTCGATCAAATGTGTTGGGTCGGCCTGATCTGTCCTGGCTAAGGTCATTGGTGGGTCCCCGTCTCTGGTCCCTCCCCCTTTGTTTATTCGTCTCGTCTCTAGCTTCTCGGTTTTTGTTCATTTCGTAAAGGACCGGGCACTGTGATTTCCAGTGACCGTATCCTTTACAGAATGCGCATTGGTTTTCATCTAAGTCCCTCCGACCTGCATAGGGCGCAGACGTACGTTCTCTGGAGGGCGTATCTTTAGGAGCTGTCGACTGGTAGTTTCCTTTGGGGGGTTCCTTACTTATCGCTACTCCCTGCAGCTGAGCTATCATGACCCTCTCTTTCAACTCTTTCTTTTTACGCTCGGATGCTCTGTCGCTTTCATTTTTCTGATGCTCATAGTATTGGGCCATCTGAAGGATAGCCACTGGTTTAGAGGCTGCCCAGCTGCTTTCGCTCGCCTGTAGTTTTTGGGATACTTCCTGTGTCAGACCCTTCACAAAGTTCTGGACGAACAGGTGATGTCCGGTTGCAGTGGTCATATCTTGGCAGCTGTAGTCGGAGAACACCGTTTCAAACCTAGAAAAGTATTCTGAAGCGTCTTCCTGTGGTTTCTGTCTACAGGCCGTCACTATTGACCAGTCGATTTTCTTCTCAGGGATCAGGGACTTGAGCTTCTGGACAACCTTGTCCGGGAGTTCAAGAACCGCTTTCACAGGTTTTTGTCCTGGCTCTCGCTGCTTGTCGATAGTCTCAAGTTGTCCCCAGGTGTGCCCAAACAGCTCAGGGTGGTCGACCTTGCGGATCTGTTTCCACACATCAGCGGGCAGGCATAACCCGAAGAACAAGTCGATATCTGCTAAGGTCATAATAGTGGAGCCTAAGGCTGTACCTAGTTCTGTATAGAAGGCAGTCGGGTTCTTTCTTAAGTCGGGCAAAGTCTTACGGAACGTTAAGATCTCCTGTCGGTCCCAAGGCTGGTAGACCCAGTTGTACACGACCCTTCCCTTAGCGTCTTTGTGATTAATGTCATCATTTGTTCCCTCGCCTCGTGGGGGAATCCAGTAGGGGGCGGCTTCCTTGATGGGCATCATGGCCTCAGTTCTCGGGGTTTGGGGTTCAGTTGCTACAGGGGTGGTGGCTTCTGTCTCTGTCTTTTGTTCTACGAGGTGACGGAAGACTTCGAGTGTGCGTGCAAAGAGTTCCCCTACGTTACTCTCTGGACCGTTCCCAATGTCGACCATCCTGTACAGGGTTGTTAGAGCATCGGGGCCCTTCTCTTTGTATCTGTCTTCATAGGCATTCAACGTGTGGAAACAGAACCGTACGACGAAGTGTCGTTGGTAGCTGTCAGCGTATGTATCGTGCATGTCAGTGATGTATTCCTCACTTTCCTTTCTGTCTATTAAGGTTCCTACCACCTTATCAATCTTGGTCCGTTCACTTTTGGTCAACCGGTGGGGTCTAGTAAGGCTTTTTCTATCGTCATGGACTTCTTCTAAGGTCAGCATCGGTAACGGGTCTTGGGCCAGAGGTTCGGCCGGCGCGGAGGCCGTGAGGACCGGAGCCCTGGCACCATTTTCGTTCTTACTCAAAGGTGGTGGGGGTTGTGTAAAGGGATGAGCGGGGGCATAAGGAGGTGGCATATAAATAATTGGTGGGCCTAACAGTAGGTCGTCATTCGCCCGTTGTTTTGAAGGTAACTCAGGATAAAGAGCGGAGGGGGTCCTAACCGGGCACTGGCCCGAAGTTTCAGCGTCTCTCCTGCGATTAACTTTCTCTAACTCAAGTTTGGCTTCCGTGAGTTTCAGTTGTGCTTCCTCTAGTTTAAGTTTTGCTTCTTCTCTTTCGTTAATTTCATTTTCTAGTTTAAGCCTTGCTTCTTCTCTCTCCTTTATCTCTTCTTCTAGTTTCTTTGCGGCTAGGTGAGCTGCTTTCCGTAGCTCTTTGTCTACCCTAGCTTCCTCTTTCTTCTTTTGTTGCACTGCTTCTTTGCGCCATAGGCCAACACTGTCTAGCATGGTCGGTGTCGTTCTACGGACTTTCAGAATTTCATCTAATGCATCTAGTTTACTTTCTTCAAAGGATCCTATCAGTGGCCACTGACTCTGGGGGTCCTTCCTCGTATATTTATGCCATAGTTTGCTGTATGCTATAGCGACTAATCCATGCTTTGTGAACATGTCTTTATTAGGGGTGCCTTCCAGCGGAGCTAGATGGTCCACCTCTAATAAACGGTCCGGGTTGAACCAGCTACCAATCAGTGGGGAGAAGATAGGCATGACAGATTTCAGCGGGGGACAAAGGTCCGCACTACCTATCCTTCACTATCTGCAAAGACTAGACAGAATATTGTTATTCTACGTTGTTTGCAAACAGCGAATATCTCAACAGCAAAATCTTATTCTAACAATAAAAACAGGGAGCTACCCTTACAATCAATCAATCAGTCAATCAGTCAATCAATCAGTGGGTCAATCAGTGGGGAGAAAAGATAGGCACGACAGATTACATCGGGGACAAAAGTCCGCGTTACCCACCCCTTCACCGTCCACAAAGGAAGATAGAGTATTTCTACTCTTCCTCGTTTGTAAGCAGCGAATATCTCAAAGAGCGACAATCGTTTTGCAATTTTGTCGTTTTTACACGACCTTACCCGGACCACATGGGCTGTTTCTCGTCTTCCGCGTCCAGCGCCCGATCGTCCTCCAATCTCCGATATTGCCACGGCACTCCTGATGGTTCCCAGTCAGGACGGTAGATCACTCGAGAGAGGTCGATTCGGAACCAGTGAAGTTCGGATGATCGGCTGCCAGACGAGGGTCTATTGGGCAGGAGCTCTCCCGATCGTTGCAGCCGTTCACTCTGTCGTCAGGACCTCTCCCACTGGATCCACGTGTCGCTGATGGGCCCCACGCTTGGGACGCCAATTGTAAAAAGGGTGGGAAGAAACCAATAAACAAAGATCCTTAAGTATTGCCCGGCGGTGTCGCCTCTTTAACCCACAAAATATTAATCAATGAAGAGGCAGGCTCTGGAGGCTGGAAGGCAGGAAACAAGGGTTTATTCTCTCCGGAGGAGAACACATCAGTTCGGACAGCAAGTATCGTCACGAGGTGCTCTAACTGCATCTCTGAGGCCTGGCCTCTTATACACAAGTTTATGGTCGGTAAACATTCTTTATTGTAATAAAGTCACTTTGAAGCATGAAAAGACATTCCCAGAACCTCCGCTTCAGGCCCGTTCCCACACATTTTCACAGTAAGAGTCCCCTCCCTACCCACAGGAGGAGATGGCTATCACACAGCTGGACATTCCGCCGATTCCCGGAATGCGTGCGACTGATCAGATCTCATGGGGTGGGGGCTTTGATCAACTGTAACTCCTTTGAAGAGGGGTGATTCCTTACAGTAGGGGCAATAAACTGCATCCGCAGGGCTAGGTGATGGCCTGGGATCGGCTCGGACAATCGGGCATAGAGGAAGGAGTTTATCAAAGGGTATGCGACCATGAAAGGGATGAAGGGAGGTGTCGGTCGAGCATGGGGTGTGATTCCCAGGGAAGAGCAGCGCAGATGGAGAGGGTTTATGGCCCATGCATGAGAGAGCGGGGGTGACCAGTGCGTGGGGGGTGCTTGTGAGGGCGAAGAGCCGTGCTGGGGGTCAGCGGCGTGCAGAGGGTGGTTCTGACCAAGGCACCTAAAATGGCGGGTGTGCACGACAAAAAGTGTGGCATCGGGGGAAAGGCAAGATGGCGCAGATAATGTTTACCAATATGTACTAAATTTCCACACCCCTAGGTCAGTAGAAGCACACACTGTAGATAGACAATCATAGATACACCCTCCTACCTCCTGTTCTTTGGGCATTGGCAGTGACAACAGTAGCCCTAGCTATTGTTGTCACTCCCCAGTTTGGGACTTCTTTACTGTTAGCAATCAGGAGTACAACATTGTAATATGCTCCATTTGCAATTTTAGTGTTCATCGAGGTAAACCTGGTACACATTATGGTACTGGAGACCAAGCAAACCATATGAAAAAACATCACACAATACATTTGGAGGTGAGCCTTAATCAACATTCTGCAAATGGTGGTGGTCAAGGTGATGTGAGAGGGGAATTGGCTTAAGAGCCTCCAATGAGAATGAGAGGTGTAGGTGATGAGCAAGAACAGGGGGACATCTTTATGCAAAGCAGCACTGGCCCCATCCGTGCATCAGTATTACTTGCCTCAGCAAACTCACAATGGCACAAGAATTAGATGGAGACAACACAGCAACAGCATGCAATGACTGCCCCAAGATGCACATTGAGTCTACCCCTCCTGGTTCTGTATGAAAGTCACCTGCATGAGTGGCACCATAGCAAAGTAAATCCAGGCTACTGTTACAAGCATGCTTGGGCAGGAGGGGGCCTACAAACTCAACCACCCAATGACACGTGTACAACTGGAAGCTGGCTAAAATGTTAGTGGCCATCTGCCCAAAATGGAAGGTTCCCAGCAGGACCTGCTTTTACAGAGTGGTTGTTCCAGGGCTCCATCATGATGTGTTGGAATTGGTTGGAAAAGCTTGGCAGCAGAGTGCTGTTCAGACTTTCCACCTGCTGATAGACATGTGCTCCAGTTGTCGAGCCACTGATGACATATGTACCACTGCACACTGGATTTATGTTGTGGGGGTAAAGCAACAGATATATTCTGGTCTCAGCACTGATGATACTTTTAAGGGCATTCCAAGGCTTGCAACAGTAACCATGTTTCAATGGAGAAATCCCATACAGCTGCAAACTCATTGAAAGACTTTAAC
>NW_028249188.1:0-53724 GCF_964263255.1 Lissotriton vulgaris
AAAAAAAAAAGAATATACTTTAAAAAAAATATATTATATTAATATACAATATAGGATGCATTTTTAGAAAAAGTACTTTTCTTAGCTATAGACATTTGCTAATAAATAACCTTAGAAATTCACTAAAAAACACATAGGTATGAGGCCCTATATAAAGTTAGGAATTAGCAGTTAAAAAACCTATGAAATTCCCTGAAAAAACCATAGGTTTCACACCAGTTATAGTTAGGAATTAGCATTTAAAAAACCTATTAAATTCACAGAAAAAACCATAGGTTTCACACCAGTTATAGTTAGCTGGAACTTTTACTGACATAAAACCATTGAAATTCCACGTTATAGTTAGTTGGACTCACTATGACTTGCGCGTGTAATGCACTGCTGATGACGTCACATATTACATCACTCATGACATGGTCAGTGACATCACTCATGACATCACTGATGACACCATCCTTGTGACAGAGTGACAGACCTCCTTTCAGTGTAATGTAACCCTTAAAACACATATTCAAAAATAGAAATTAACATTTTCAAAAAAATGGAGATACCCATACCAGTTACAACAAACAATTCAGTAATTCCACCATCAATATACACATCCACTCATTCACCAACAGTTCTACATAGACACTCATACATATACTCACTCATCATATGTAGTGATACACCTTTACATCCTGTTACACACCGACAGTCATCCAAAAGTTACTCACACACATACTCACACATGCAAATAAACTATTGAACATCCATTTATTTGCATATACAACTATACACACACTACCACCTTACTTCTAAGGAAACTTACACATACTTACTCTCTTAAACAAACACTTATAGAAACACATACTTATTTAAACAGGAACTCTTACAATCTCTCGCTCTCACATATACTTACTTATAAACATCAATACTTACATATACTCGATTAAAACATATGTCGTTACGGATAAAGTCACTAGTGAGACAGTCATTCACTCACTAACACACACATACACACTCATCCACCCTTACAATCCTACACATATGCTGTCTTCAAAACACATACAAACAGTGAGTCAGTCATTGATGCATCTATGTGCTAAGTAATACCCCTACCAAACCATACAGACACTCATACTGATACTAAAAAGAAACCATCTAATAACCCATATACACACACATGTAGGTACTCACCAACCCATGCAGCCACTTATAAACAAAGTGAAACACTGATACATATATTTAAATATTTAAACATTACTCGCTACTATATGTATTCACTAAGATACACTTAATGAGCAAGTTAACCAATCAATTAAAAAAAAAACATCCATTTAGACACTTATTTAAACATTTATTCTTTCATCTACCTTTACATATACATATATAAAACATATTTATTTCTCAGAAAGACACACATTCACTGGATGGTGTCATCAGTGATGTCATGAGTGATGTCACTGACCTTGTCATGAGTGATGTAATATGTGACGTCATCAGCAGTGCATTACACGCGCAAGTTATAGTGAGTCCAACTAACTATAATGTGGAATTTCAATGGTTTTATGTCAGTAAAATTTCCAGCTAACTATAACTGGTGTGAAACCTATGGTTTTTTCAGTGAATTTAATAGTTTTTTTAAATGCTAATTCCTAACTATAACTGGTGTGAAACCTATGGTTTTTTCAGTGAATATATATATATATGCCGATATGAAGGTTGCTCACCTAGAGAGACACACACAAGTCCAACAGCAAAAGGTTACCATCCTTTTTAATCAGTACAGGCTTGCAAGCCTTCATATCGGCAAATATCAGGCGGACGGCTCTTCCGCTGAGATTGCACCACTCCAGAATCATCAGGAGGCCATGGGGAAAGATACACTGCCCTCGTATGTGGAGCAACAGCAGTGGATTGAAGGCATGCGGTTGGTGGGGGCTCAGTGGGAGCTTCATCGTTAGCAGCCAGCAAGTGCACTCTTAATCTGAGTAGGGACAAAAGGACACTACAACTCCCAGAATTCAATGCGTAAAAATGTGCAATTAATCAGGAGTTGGGCATCGCCCGAGCACGAACTTCCCACAAGCCTTTGAAAAAGGGGAAACTTGAAACGCGTCAGGCACTGTGGAAAGCGGCTTTGCAAGCCTGTACTGATTAAAAAGGATGGTAACCTTTTGCTGTTGGACTCGTGTGTGTCTCTCTAGGTGAGCAACCTTCATATCGGCATATATATATATATATATATATATATATATATTACCTACTGGCGGTCGCCAGTAGGTAGTTATAGTTAGGATTTTTTTCAATGCAAAATCTCAAAATTCTATTTGGAATAACTTTGGCGCCGGTTGACGAATCTGCCTGAAAATTTCCTCAAATTTGCCTCGCGGAGCTCTGGTCCTTCCTTTAAAGTTTCGGGGGGATTCGTCAAGCGGGGGGCGAGATAAAAGGGGGGTCCCAAAACATGTTTTCCCCATGTTAATTTCCATAAGGCGGTCGAATGGAAAGGGGAGACCACTCGGTCCCCCCGAACGTATGGATGGGTGCCCTGATCCCCCGGGAAACCATTGTGGGCGGGGGGCGTGTCCCGGCTGGTATGCCGAAGCGGCGTGGCCGGAACACGCTCCTCCCGCTCAAAAGAGGTTGTCCTAAACACCCGCTCGGAAGTCCGTGCACTGATGGGCGTGCTTGAGGCGGGGCCCCGCCCTCCCGCAGCTGGATAAATAGTGCTGGAATCCAACGAAGCTTCCTCTTGTTCCTGTGCTCTGAAGGCTGCACCACTCGTCGCTCCTGAGCCCTCAAGGGAACAAGCTGCACTTTTTTGACCCACCCACCAGCCCCTTGTTGCAGAGTTTGTGAAATAAAGAAATATCGTCGGTGTTATTTGATGTAATAAAAAATGTATGACAGTCATTTCTTGCATCATGAATGTATGACGAGGTATGCATGTAATTGAATACTTGCTTGTAGGACAATTTTTTCCTTTGTAGAGACGTAAAAGAATGGATTCAATAAAGATTGAGTTTTGCTTTAGGACCTTTTTCCCTTTGTAGCAATGTGAAGTCGGTGAATTATCAAGCTGTTGCACAGTTAGGCATAGTTTTTCTTTCCTTAGTAGGTAAAACAATTGTCGTATTTATACTTTGGTCGGGCGGTAAGGTCATGATCGGTGAGCAGTGATTTCAAAGTCCCTAGGGGGGGGCGCCACCCATTATGGATGGGAGCGCCCGGGGGGAGGGGGCCATTGGCCCCTCCCATGGGGGGGCGGCACCCTCTACGGATGGGTCGCCCAGGGGGAGACGGCTATAGGCCCCTCCCAGGGGGAGATGGCTATATGCCCCTCCCACGAATTTCCCGGGGGCCGGATATCCGCTCCGGCGGAAGAGAGTGTGGGGAAGGGGGGAGTCCACGCTGTCCTTCTTACGGATACCTCGCACACGAACTCAGACGACCTTAAGATGGCATCGAGTGAAAGGGGGCCCCCACGACAAGGGAAGTTACAGTTGGCTGCGAGGGTAAAGTCCTCTGTGCATGCGCCACTCACACCGCGGGATCTGACACCGGTTAAGACCTTGCCGTTGGCCCTTAATGTTAGGTTGTACAAATTCAAAAATGTAATGTATTTATCAGGATGCTAGACTCGGCTAGGAAACCTTTGTATTAGAGATTTGTTAAGGTTAGCCTGGAAAACCTGTCTTCATCAAGATGTAATTAAAGTTGAATTTGTACATGATTCATGAAACATTTTAATTTAAAGTTTTAAATTTTGTTTCATATTTTAATAAATACGGCCGGGGGGGTCGTGAGGCCCCCCCACCTTCCAAAAGTTCAAATCTGTGTCTGTCTACTCCCATGGGGAATTGGTGTTGAGAGGGGTGGCGGGCATCCCGGCCCATACTCACTTTTAGCCCGAACGGCTGAATGGATTAACACCAAACTTGGCAAAATTGTAGGGACTGGCAGCCCGATGTGCCTTTGCTATGTCTCAAGATATGTGCTCCAGTGGATTTTGAGTAATTTAGGTTAAAAAATATATATATATCTATGGCAGCGCCCCGGTACGCGCACCGGGGAGCGCTCTGGGCGTGCCACGCGAGGTGCGCACGGAAAGCTGATTGGCTCTCGGGTGTCTGTAAACATTCGAAACAGTCCGGAGTGGCCGCCATCTTGTGTCTCGGTAGGATCGAGACACAAGAGGTGGCAAAAAGAAAAGGGGGAAATGACCATAAGGGGGCTGGGTAGACCCCCCTGACCCCCTAGGTTTGATGTTGGGGCTATAATAGGGCCCCGCGGGGCAAAAAAAAATAAATTGTTTTTGATTTGCGCGGGTGGTGCGCCCGGTACGGGCACCGGGGAGCGGACCGGGCAGCGGACCATGGAGAAAAAAGAATGACAGAGTTTTTAAAAAAGAAGCCTTTTTTTTTATAAATTGGAGGTAGTTCTAAAAAGAACTGGTTTTTTTCTTCTTTTTGTTTTATATTTTTTTTATTGTCTTTTTGAACATTTTGTACTTTTTTGGGGTTTTCTGAACAGTTTTATATTTTTTTGGTATTTTTCATGGGGAGAAACGAAAAAACAGGGAATTGAAAATGGCTCAACTGGAGCAAAAAAAAAAGAGAAGAAATAATTAGGGTTTATTGGGGCATTTGTGGTTGTCCCCAGCAAGGACGATGAGCTTTACGCTCTGTTCTCCGTAGGAGATGGTCTTCCCACAATATTTACAGATAATTCGGAAATCTGCAAATCGTGGCTGAATACAAGGCATCGTCTCACTTTCCTCTGGTGCCGACGGAGTGGGTTGCTTCCTTTTTGAGGTGGTGGTTGTGGATTGGGGAGGGTTACTGGCCAGTTCCCTCATCTCTGCAGCAGAATAATTTATTGGATGCTTGCGCTGCATGTGGCGTATCATCGTGTTGTTTCCAAATGAATATTTCTTGTTCGGGTTTCCCCTGGAAAGTTCCACGCCACAGATTTTGCAAGTCACCTTGGCTGCATTTACTTTTTTCTTCCTCACTGGGATCGAAAAAAACTCCCATATAATGTGTGGTCTTGGCTGGGATGGGGTATTTTGTTCTTCAAGCCATGTTCTCCTCTCCTCTTCCTCCTCCTCCTCCTCTTCCTCCTCTTGTTGACCACCAATGATATCTTGAGGTGGTCCTCTTGGTGGTTGTGGTGGTGGTGGTGGTGCAGATGCACCAGCTGCTGCTGCTACTGAAGCCATTATATAGATCAAAAAGGTACAGACAGGTACAAACAGGTCTTCCTAAGTCAAAGGACAAAGTCAGAATAAGGAAAAAAGGTGGGGTCTTTCATCCTTTTGAAAAAAAATTTATTGAACCAATGAAAAGTGTTATTTTAAGGTTACATGACCAGGGGCTTCATCATTATGAAACCAAAACTGTTATGAACCAATGAAAAGTGTTATTTTCAGGTCACATGACCCGACGCGCTTATGCTACGCGCCCCGGGGCGCGTCGCATAAGCGCGTCAGACGCCTACGTTGCGCGCTCGTATTCGCTCGAGTGCTTCTGGGTGCGCTTACGCCGTGCGTATCACGCGGACGCGGCTACGCGATACGTCACGATTATGTTTTCGTTCGCGATATTGGCGCTTACGGGACGCTCCCCGGTGCGCGCCCCGGGGCGCTTCATAAAACTACGCTTTCCGGGGCGCTCACCGGGTCGCGCACCGGGAGCGCTCCAAGGCAAAAAAAACAATATACAAAAAATAAAATTGGCAAAATTGTAGGGAATGGTAGCCCGATGTGCCTTTGCTATGTCTAAAGATATATGCTCAAGTGGTTTTTACGAAAATTAACTTTGAAAAAAATATATATTGTGCTACATTGGGCTATATATATATGTTAGGGCCCAAATGTAGCCCAAATGTAGCCCAATGTAGCCCAATGCAGCCCAATGTAGCCCAAAGATGGCCACCAGAGACAAAAAAAAACAAATGTAGCCCAAATATCAGCCAGATGTAGCCCAACTATAGCCCAATGACAGAATGTACAAGAGTCTTCTAAAGAACAACTAGAGCGCTAACAGTTTTACTTATAAAGTGAGACTTATAGTTAGGAATTAGCATTTAAAAAACCTATGAAATTCACTGAAAAAAACATAGGTTTCACACCAGTTATAGTTAGGAATTTGCATTTAAAAACCTAAGAAATTCACTAAAAAAGCCATAGGTTTCACACCAGTTATAGTTAGGAATTAGCATTTAAAAAACCTATTAAATTCACTGAAAAAACCATAGGTTTCACACCAGTTATAGTTAGCTGGAAATTTTACTGACATAAAACCAATGAAATTCCAGGTTATAGTTAGTTGGACTCACTATAACTTGCGCGCCTGCAATGCACTGCTGATGACCACGTCACATATTACATCACTCATGACATGGTCAGTGACATCACTGATGACACCATCCTTGTGACAGAGTGACAGACCTCCTTTCACTGTAAAGTAACCCTTGAAACACATATTCAAAAATAGAAACTAACATTTTCAAAAAAGTGGAGATACCTATACCAGTTACAACAACCAATTCAGTAATTCCACCATTTATATAGACATCCACTCATTCACCAACAGTTCTATATAGTCATTCATATATATATTCACTCATCATATATAGTGATAGACCTATACATCCTGTTACACACCGACAGTCATCCAAAGGTTACTCACACACATATTCACACATGCAAAAAAACTATTGAACAACCATTTATTTGCATATACAGCTATACACACACTACCACTTTACTTCTAAGGAAACTTACACATACTTACTCTCTTAAACAATCACTTATAGAAACACATACTTATTTAAACAGGAACTCTTACAATCTCTCACTCTCACATATACTCACTTATATATATCAATACTCACATATACTAGATTAAAACATATGTCGTTATTGATAAAGACAATAGTGAGACAGTCGTTTACTCACTAACACACACATATACACACTCATCCATCCATACAGTCCTGTACATATGCTGTCTTCAAAACACATACAAACAGTGAGTCAGTCACCAACCCATACAGCCACTTATACACAAAGTGAAACACTGACACATACATTTCAATATTTAAAAGTTACTTGCTAATATATGTATTCACTAAGATACACTTAATAAGGCAGTTAACCAATCAATTCTTTTAAAAACAAACATCCATTTACACACTTATTTAACCATTTATTCTTCCATCGTCCTTTACAAATACATATATAAAACATATATATTTTTCAGAAAGACACAAGTTCACTGGATGGTGTCATCAGTGATGTCATGAGTGATGTCACTGACCATGTCATGAGTGATGTAATATGTGACGTCATCAGCAGTGCATTGCAGGCGCGCAAGTTATAGTGAGTCCAACTAACTATAACGTGGAATTTCATTGGTTTTATGTCAGTAAAATTTCCAGCTAACTATAACTGGTGTGAAACCTATGGTTTTTTCAGTGAATATATATATATATATATATATATATATATATATATATATATATATGTTCGCGCTCAGTCTCCACCTAATTATGGTGCACTCCCAGACTGGTGCCGGTCGCGGTAGTGTAAAAACCGCAATATTTCAACGCTCCAATCCTTTGTATTAAAAAAAATTACCACACTCACGGGGGCATTTGTGAACTTCTTTATTTTGTTCCTCTGAACAAACGCGTTTCGGCGTCAAGCCTTCTTCGGTGTTCAAGACACCTCGAAGACGGCATGTTAATAAAAGTACATTGACCTACACAGAAATCAAGAAGGGACAAATACCCCCTGGCTGAAAGTGAGCACCATATTGGAATTCATGAAATGCATACTGGCAAAGCACATTTAGCAAGTAATAAAGCATGAATCAACGTGCAGCCTGTAACACAATGTAGCCATTTATCGGCATTGCTTCGTACCATTGCCAAGGGGTAAAAAAAGAGGCAGTCTCACCGTGGATCGGCAAATTTCCCTTACTATGTAAATTCTTTCATGTAATGTCCACGACACACAGATATGTTATTATTCGCAACAGCACTTCTACAGTCAATCAAATTTTGTAAACACTTATTCAATTCATGTTTGCTACATTTAAAGACAATAAACTCAACTCAGACTATGAGGAAAGGAAAGGACTGCTAACCTATTTTCCCAAATGTACTATTAACTCCTCTTCACTGTTCAGGCCCCTTTGGGAATTTGGTCAGTAGACGGCGCTGATATTATTAGACCTCAGCGCCGCCTTCGACACGGTATCTCACAGCATCCTCCTGCATCGGCTCGAGGAGATCGGTATTGGCGGCCAGGCGCTGCAATGGTTCTGCTCTTTCCTTGACAATCGTTCCTTCTGTGTTGCCATCCCTCCCTTCAAGTCCAGTTCCCAGCCTCTGGCCATGGGGGTTCCGCAGGGGTCCTCGCTGAGTCCCACGTTGTTCAATCTTTACGTGAGACCACTGGCTGATGTCGCTAGGCAGTGGGGCCTAACCTTGGTCTCATATGCCGACGACACACAGCTGGCGGTTACTCTCAGCGGGGACGCGGAACAAGACGCCCCCAGGTTTCAGTCTGGACTGAAGGCGGTGGCTAGCTGGTTGACAGGAAACTGTCTCCAGCTTAATGCCACTAAAATGGAGGTAATGATTGTCGGGAAGGGAGTGGAGCTATGGGGCGACCAATGGTGGCCTTCAGAGCTGGGACCCACACCGACCCCGGTGTCGGAGGTGAAAAATCTGGGGGTCTGGTTGGATGCGGGCCTTACCTTTGTAGGGCATACCAAAAAACGGCAGCCTGTTGTTTTGGTCTGTTGAGAGGCTTAAGACCAGTACTTAAATTCTTTGACGCCCCAACCAGACAGCTTGTAGTCCAGGCAACTTTCATCTCTCGCCTGGACTACGCTAGCTCTCTTCCGGCTGGGGCCAACCAGGCTGAGTTAACTCGCCTGCAGCGGGTTCAAAATGCTGCGGCTAGAGCTATTGTTGGCCTGCCCAGATTTTGCCCGGTGGCGAATGTCCTTCGCTCCTTGCACTGGCTTCCTGTAAGGAAGCGCATTCTCTTTAAGGTCCTTTGTTTGACCTTCAAGATCTTAAGAGGTATAGGTCCTGAAATTCTGTCCAGCTGTATCTCTTTCTACGTCCCCACCCGTAACCTCTGCTCCCAAGGCCAGGCCCTTGCTGTGGTCCCCAGATTCAGACTCAGCCGTATGGGGGGTCGTTCTTTCAGCGTGAAAGCTGCACTAATTTGGAACACCCTCCCGGTTGAAATCCGTCTGCTAGAGGACCTGATGTCTTTTCGGAGAGCAATAAAAACATTCTTGTTTTAGCTGTCCCTCTTTGGTTTTATCTTTCCCTGTTGTGTTATGTTCTCCTTGTCTCTGCGCCGGGACGCTCCTTGGCTGGAGTCGCTGTGCGCACAATAAATTAGTATAACATAACATAACATAACAGATCAGTAATGTATCTTGATTCCAAACGGCGCAGCTTGCGTTGCCTATCACCACCTCTAAAATTGGTTGGAATATAATCCAAACCAAAATACTGCAGTTTACTCCTGTTGATTCGATGAAATTCGGCAAAGTGGCGAGCAACTGGATAGGCAGCATCTGCCTTATCTATTGCTCTCAAATGTTCCAAAACTCTAATCTTTAGCTTATGGATAGTGCTGCCTATGTAGCGTAACCCACATGGGCACAGTAACCAGTACACGGCATACGGTGTGCTACACGTAATGAATTTAGAGATTTCCTTGGACTTCCCTGTATCTGGTAGAGTCTACGTGAGAACCCTCTTGCTGCCGGCAAATACCCCCTGGTGCTCACTTTCAGCCAGGGGGAATTTGTCTCTTCTTGATTTCTGTGTATGTCAATGTACCTTTATTAACATGCCGTCTTCGAGGTGTCATGAACACCGAAGAAGGCTTGACGCCGAAACGCGCTTGTTTAGGGGAACAAAATAAAGAAGTACGCAAACGCCCCCGTGAGTGCCGTAAGCCGAAGGGCAAGCTGAAACCCAACTTTTAACTTTAGGGTTATCCTTCTGTCCTGAGAGCAATTATAGCTATGCACAAACATGAATAGATGTTTATAAATTTATTCGCATGCTAAAGGCAAGCCCGTCTGAACCCGTCCGTGCCTGGACTGGGCCCAGAGCAATAATCCCTGTTTGTTTTCCTTTTTTTTTGGAACCTAGATTGACCTATAGTAAAGATACACTTTTGAGCCTCAATATACCTAAGAAAGATTTGTGCCAACAGTTAAATCCATCAAAGGAGACAACGTTTTGCCCACTTTACAATATAGATTTCTCTTTTACTAAAGTCAAAGGTTGTACAAGCTCAGAACAGGATCCACACCTGCAAACTATGTCTCAGAAGTAATTTCTAGGACTACTTCTGAATACACGTTCTTTGATAAAACACAATATTGAATTTGCAGAGCTGCTCTCAGCACACAACATAGACATGGCCTTTGTGACTGAAACATGGACAGACAGCACTCCTGACCCTGAGCTATCCTTAGCCATTCACAAGGCCATATACTAATCAGAAATGACAGAATGGATAAGCGGGCGGTGGATTAGCAATTGTTACAGAGGGCACAATGCTGATAAAGAGCTCCCCAACAGGAAGCTGTCCCGACTGTGAAGTGCTCTCATTCAGAATCTCGCTAAGTGACAATTATACCTTTAATGGTTCATTACTGTACAGGCCTCCGGGAGCAAAAAATGAATTCTAAGAAATAATAAGTCATATCATTGAATCTAGTATTGATTCGCAGGATTTCTCCATCTTGTTTTTTTTTTTTAAATTTTTTGAAAACCTTTATTGTGCAGATAGTAGCATACAAATACGGGCCTACAACCAATTAGGCCGGCCACAGAGCAATCTGAAAAGCACGTAAATCAATAAAGAGATTTCACGGCAGTCTTCCAGTATATTGCGAACAAGCAGTTCAATCGTAGAGGAGCTGAGTGTGACCGCCGGATGTAGGATCAAAGAAGGTTAATTTTATAATAGAAATTACAGCAGGATCAGTTGCAGTTTAATCATCTGAGTGCCCATAGCGGGCCACGAATCAAGCAGCAAAACATTAAGGCATCAATAAAAACGGTTATCAGCAATAGTCTACAGCAATCAAAAGATAGATGCCACATTTCCAATCAGTACAATTCGTAGCCCGCCACAGGCACACAGACCACCAAATTATTATATTTCTACCTAACTGAGTAACCAGAACGGCAAAAGGAGTTACAGTCATTCTCTATACTGACCCAGAAGATAAGAAAAAGGGGGAACGCTAAAAAGGAAAGAAAAGAAGGAACGCCTTGCTGCTGTACGCGCCCCCACAGCGATAAGGGCGAGCAAAGTTACCGGGGACCACTTTATTGGGGGTGGGGCGTTCAAGTCAGGATATCTATGCAATCAATATCGTATAAAGTAAGAATACCTCACCCCCCCCCCCACAAGCAATCACACCGTGGGAAACACTCACAGCCACGGCGTCCTAAGAAAGGGACACAAAAGAGACGTAGAAACTAAAAAACAATCAGAAAAAGACCCCACCCCACCCTCCACCCCTGCAGAAGGCTACGGCCTACCCCCCCAGCAGCGTGCCTGTTGCCCTAAATAGACGACCCGAAATATAGGAAAAGTTAGAGAGAGGGAAAGGAGGCAAAAGAGACAAAAAAGGAAAAAGAACCAGGGGGAGAGGAGAGCCATCAATCAAACCATTCGGCCCCTACCCCCGCCATCACACACATTAATGCAACATCAAAACGAAATCGACATAGTCTCGGGTATCATTAACCTTCGAAGGAATCGTCCATAATATCATGGTTGAGGGCACTACTCGTCTCCATCCGCCAATCATTAGTCCTCCGGGTCCAGAACCGGCTCACCCCTGTCCTTTCCTAGCCATCGCTACCGCGCGTGGTAGAGTAGCGGGCAGCGAACAAATCAAAGTGGAGAGGCCATATGGCCGAAGCAGGACAGACCATGGGAGCAAACCAGAAGACTCCAGCAACCAGCGGCCAAGCAAGAACTTTGTGCGGCAGTCTAGACGTTTCAGCAACGACAACGGGAACCACAAACAGTGTGGGTGCAGTCTCACCGCCCAGGAAAGTAGAGTCGTCCCCGCAGGATAACACTGGGGTCTCGCCGGGGCAGTTCGAATCGGCAATCTACGTTGTTCCCCGATCAGTCGAGCAGGAACGGGCTCCGACACGGTGTCCACGCCCGCGCAGCCACGAGCAAGGCGACCCCGGGATCCGGGGCCGCTAGTGTATAGTCTTGCCGATGCACAGTGACAGCACTCCTCACGGCAACAGAGGAGGACGAAACAGCACACACTCGGGGCCAAGCCGCGACCATGAGGGACGGCCCGACAACAATGGCGGCCGTACTTCTATCCAGCACAAGGGCGTCGAGGGCCAGGGTCGCGCGTAAAGTCTTTAAGGCGTCAAGAACATCGCCAAGCGTGGGCTCCCGCTCACATGACCAGACCCCCGTACACTTCAGCGACACAAATTCGCCGCCCTGGTCCAGTCCGTGAATCAGGGCGCCGGCCGCCATCTTGCAGATCCAGCCGCGTCCCCATGCGCCTCAACTTCTGGAGCGGGCTCTCAAACAAGGCCACCACGGGAGCCCCCTCAAGCCCCAGGAATGACAATCTGGGTGCAGAAAGGAGAGCCACCAAAAGGGGGACCACCAGCGCCACCGCCCCGCAGGCGCCACACGCCGATTCCGGGCGCAGGGCTTCAAGATGGCCAGGTAAGGCAACAAAGGGGGGAGCCTCCTACACGGTCTTCCCCTGTCCACGGCGTGCAGCACCTCACCACAGGGCCCTCCGGCCGCTGGACCGGGCCCGATCTGTTGCCATCGGCATAACCGCACCACGACCTCTCCCAGCCGATCTCTCCTCTCCACCAGGGGCCGCCGTCGACACCATCTCGCCGGCAGACCTCCCCAGGCAAGTCCCCGGTCTCTACGCTGCGGAGGCCCCAGACCAAGCAGGGGTGTAACTTCGGATCCGCAGCTCCCAGGAGTCCCCGGGGCAGATGGTGAGTACAAGCTTTCTTTCGTCTTTCCGAGTCTTCCCGAGTATGTCGTCTCGGGCAGGATGCGGGTCAGGATATATGTGTTGGGCAGGAAGGCTAGCGGAGCCGAGCTACATTGCGGCCATCACGGTCGCAGGCTTGGCTCCTCCCCCCGATTTCTCCATCTTGGGTGACTTCAACTATCATCTTGAAAATGAAAATTACCAATAGACTGTCTCTCTTTTAGAGTTGATAGTCAGTGCATCGATGCAACAGTTGGTTACGACCCCTACTCATGAGGCCGCTCACACTCTAGATGGAATCTTCAGGTCCATTTCCCAACTGGAAGTACAGGAAGTTCTGCCAATCTCATGGTTAGATCATAAGGCAATTTTCTTCACACTTACCTCTTCCCACCACGCACCACACCCTCACTCCACCTACAGGACATTTAAAGGGAGAAATTGGAAAAACATTTGCTCTCAGCAAATGCATCATGTATTAGCCTCCTCTAAACCGAATTTAAAGTTCGAAATAAACACTGCATCTAATAGCTTTAACAATTGGGTAAAAGCAGCAGTAAACACTTTAGCTCCAGAAAAAACTATTATTAGTAAACGCATGAAAAAGTCAGAACCCTGTTTCTACGACACGCTACGTAACCAGAGGCAACTCTGCAGAAAAGCAGAGAGACGCTGGAGAAAAAACTATACGGAGGCCGAAATTTTTTATATACACATTCTCTGAGCGTATATAAAAAATGATCCTTGATAAGAAAAGCCTCTACTTCACAGGGGAAAATTAAGCAGGCTGGGAACGCAATTAAAATACTTTTCTCAACCCTAAAGGAATTAGTTACGCTACCTGCTCCGTTAATAGAGGATACCAGTGTAGCGTTCTGCAACTCACTTGCAGGTTTCTTTAGGGAAAGAATATAGGCTATTTTCAAGTCCTTTTCAGGAAAGGGTATTGACCCCTTAGTGGATGCCCCCACTATCTCTCCTATACGTCCTGGTCAAGGTCTGGACTCCTTTGTGCCACCCAATGCAGAACAGATTTCTCTCATAGTTAGAACAGTTAAATCCAGAGCACCATCAGATCCATGCCCCCCAAAAGTATACCAACTGGCATCTGATGATATTAGTGAGCAACTTAGCCTACTGTTTAAAGAGATCATCAGTGCTGGTATCTTTCCAGAGCCACGGAAAAAAGTCTAGATTCTTGTTGGACAGGCCACATGAAGGGCCGCTCTCCCCCGGCCCGACCAGGCCCGAGCCCGGTCACGCAAGTACCACACACCACCATTGCACATCCTCCGTCCCCTCAGGGACCCCTGCCTTCGAACATATCGACCTCGTGGGCCCGATCCACTGCTGGCCCGCGCGCCATCTGGGACGCCATCTTGGACACTCCACCACGAGGCCGCCTGGCCCCCGATCGACCTCAACCCTGGGCCTAGCCAGGCCTCAGACATCCCGGCACCACCGTCCACCCAGGAGGTGAGCGGGCTACTTGGCAAGTCAATGGGAGAAAGAGGTGTCGATGGCTCTCCCCCGCCAAGTGCCGCCCGGCCATCGCCTCCCCGGGCACTGGCTCCACCCCCCTGCTGGGTGTCGGGACACCCTCATCCCGGACCTCCCGACCTCCAGGTGCGAGGGTCCGGACATCAAAGAACATCAGCCCTATAACTGGGGCAGCTCCAGAGCAGGAGGGCAGTTGTATCTTGGAGTCGAGAGACGCAAAGAAGAACTCATCCTTGACGGACTACCGGCGCTGCCGTAGCTCTGTCTTGTGCACCTTTGTCTTGCCTGCTGGCGCTGCCGCAACCCTCGTAACCTTCCGATCCTTCATCGTCGTCGGGACCTGCTGGCGTGGCCGCGGACCGTTTGCAACCATCATCTCATCGGGACCTGCTGGCTCCGCCGCGGACCGTCGTTTCCTTCGTCCATCTCGGGACCTGCTGGCTCCGCCGCGGCCCGATCATCTAGAACGCCGAGCTCGAGGATTGAGAGCTATTTCCACCTTTTTGGTAACAAGACTGTCCCGCTACCCTTTTTCCCAAACCAGAGACCAGAATCGAGGGGACCCCGGAGTCCAGACCTCCTTGTACCATTCCATCGTACTTAGAGAATTGCCTATAAAGTCTCGTTGAACTTTACCCTTGTGTGGTGTCCGTCTGTGGGGGGGAAGTTACTTGTCTGTACGATCGCTGGAGACGGCTCTCCCCGGAGACCTCTCCCCGTATCCTCGGCCGACCCTCCCGGTCCGTCTAACATTGGTGGCAGCGGCGGGATCCGAATCACCGCATAATCGTACAGAGAGTAGCTTACCCCACGACGAAATCACGATGACGACTAAAGAAAGCGGAGCAACCGAGAAATTCCAGATGGAGAAATTGGACGAGTACAGCCATCGTGAACTAAAACAATTCTGCATCGAACTAGGTATCGCTACCACCGGACTAAGTACCAAAGACGATTTTAAGCATGCCCTGGAATCTTGGGCAGAAACCGGGGCTGCCGGAACCCCTGATCAAAGCATCGCAGCAAAAACCACCACGGCCCTTGAAGAGCGAAGAACGGGTCTCTCGCAAGACGAGATCCAGGAACGAGAAAAAACCAGACTACACGAGCTGGAAATGGCCCGGCTCAAAATGGACATTGAACTTAAGTTGGCCGAACAAAAAATCAACTTAGAGCACCTGCGTCTCCGAGAAGAAAGAGAGGAGAAACAGAGACAAAGGGAGCTCGAGGAAAAGAGACTGGCATATGAACACGAGCGAAAACTAGCTGAGATCGACCTACGCAAGCAGAATAAAGAAATAGGGGTGTCCGAGCAACCCCACACCCCAGGGGCAACAGAGAAAAAGGTACACATCCCCAAGGATGTCGTTCGAGAATACTTCCGAGAGGACGACATCCAGCAATGGTTTAAGGCCTATGAAATCGCTATGACTGCACACCGGATCGATAGAAGCGATTGGGGAGCCGGTCTATGGGGGAGATTCCTCAATGAGGGCCGCGACGCCCTGCTACAGCTCCCGGACCACCAAATGACCTCCTATGACCATATGAAAGCTGCACTCCTCACTCGCTATGGCCTCACACCCGAGATGTACCGTCAGAGGTTCCGAGACTGCACCCGCATCCCGGGTACAACTTGGGTGGACTATGTAAACTATTTTAGCCGAGCCTTCGAGGGCTGGATCAAAGGAAGCAAGGTCACAACCTACGAACAACTGTTCAATCTTATGGTATGGGAGCACCTGTCGAACAATTGCTTCATTGAACTCCGCCAGCACCTCCTCGACAGCAAGTTAACGGATCCCCGGCAGCTCGCAGCCGAAGCTGACCGGTGGGAAATCACCAGAGTGGGCCGGAATGGGTCCTACGAACAGAACCGGAACAACAATGGTCAGCACCGTCCCCGAGGAGGAGGAGGGGGCCAAGGACGAGGAAGAGACAACGCCCCGGTCGCCCCCGCTACCAGCACCACCCCCCCGGCCAACCGGGGCAGCACCCCGGCGCGACCGGGATACCGAGCCAATGTTACGTGCCATCGATGCCAACGAGTCGGCCACTATGCAAACGACCCAAACTGCCCCCAGTACCAGAGCCCAAGACCCCGCCAAGTAGCCGCTGCTGCTCTGGGGGAGGAACAGATCTCAGAGGGACAAGAGGAATATGAACAGGAACATCAAGAATGGGAGCCAGCCGCCATGGCTCTAGCCTGCTTAGGGGGGAAAGACATGGTCCCGCGGGTCCCCCTACCCGCTAACACCCAGAAGTACAGCCAATGGGTGAGCATCAATGGACGCCGGGCCGAAGCCCTTCGTGACACCGGGGCCAGTGTAACAGCCGTCCGCTGTCACCTGGTGACCCCAGAACAGTATCTACCAAACATTCTCTGCCCTGTGCGTTCCGCCGATAACTCGGAAAGTCTGTGCCGGATGGCCTGCGTCCCCTTCGAATGGGGAGGGGTCACCGGCATGTTGAAGGTAACGGTCCGAGACGATGCCCCCGTAGACTGCCTCCTGGGGAATGACCTTGAAAGCTCTCCGTGGGCAGCCGTAGAACGAAGAGAACACCTGGGGATGTTAGGCGTCCCGGACTGGGCGTGTGTCACCACCCGGTCCATGGCTGCCCGTGCCAACCCCCGCCCAGAGGAACCCGAATGGCCGGCGCCGCCGCCTCCGGTCGCCCCGGCCGAAACCACCGACCGTGACGTCCCCCCAGAACCAGCTCAACCTCCAAACCTCGCTAACCTCGACCAGTGGCCTCAAGAGGGGGGGCCCACGCAAGAACAATTTCGCCAAGAACAGAAGACCTGTCCCTCCCTCGAGGGACTCCGCCAGCAAGCACTCGCCCAAAGCGCAGGGGATACCTCCGGAACACACTGGATCTACTGGGACAATGATCTGCTGTACAGTGAGCAAAGAATCGCTGAGCTGGGGGCCAGCCGAGTACTAGTGGTGCCCCTCCGTTTTAGAGACTTTCTGCTAAACCTGGCCCACGACGTCCCCCTGGCGGGACACCTGGGTCAAGATAAAACCTACAGTCGTCTGGTGACCCACTTCTTCTGGCCCAAAATGAGGAACGATGTACACCAGCATTGCCGATCTTGCCCCACGTGCCAAGCCAGTGGAAAGAGCGGCCGCAAACTAAAAGCCCCCCTGCAACCTTTTCCCGTGGTCACCACCCCGTTCGAGAGGGTCGGGATCGACATCGTGGGGCCCCTGGACCCGCGTACAAAACAAGGCCATCGATTCATCCTGGTGCTAGTGGACCACGCCACCCGCTACCCCGAGGCTGTTCCCCTGCGAACTGTGACAGCCCCGGTAGTCGGCCGGGCTCTAATGGGGATCTTCTCCCGTGTGGGCTTCCCCCGAGAAGTCGTCAGCGACAGAGGCACGAACTTTATTTCTAAATATATGAAGTCCCTCTGGCAACAGTGCGGGGTTACCTACCGGTTCACGACCCCCTATCACCCTCAAGGAAACGGACTCGTTGAGCGGTTCAACCGCACGCTCAAAGGGATGATCGGGGGGTTGGAAGAGCCCCTCCGTCGCCAGTGGGATGTGCTGCTGCCGTGCCTCCTCTTCGCATATCGAGAGGTCCCCCAGAAGTCCCTGGGCTTCAGCCCGTTTGAACTGCTGTATGGACACCCAGTACGGGGGCCGCTCAGCCTAGTCAAGGAAGGCTGGGAGATGCCCCCTCTCAAGAACCCACCAGATGTCTTCCGGTACCTCCTAACCCTCCGCAACCAGACCCGGCGGTTACAATTCTGCCTCTATTAAAAAAAAAACGAGGGGCGTGGCCAAGATGGCGGGGTGAGCGGACGCTTCCTCCCGTAGCTCCTCCGGCCCAGCTCAGCCCGAACCCCGATTCCTGCGCTTCTCTCCCCCCGCGGCTGCACTGCGGGTGAGGGTACTGTGCCGGAGTTCGTGGGGCACATCTTGATGCCACTCCGACTTCTGTGGCCCCGGGGGAAGTCCCCGAAAAGTTTCTTCGGAGATCGCTCCGAGGAGTGGAGCCCGGGTCGCCCCGAGGAGAAGAGCCTGGAGGCGGAGCATACGGCGGCGCTGTCCGCGCGCCTCGGTTGGGCCGAGTGCTGAAAAGCCGAAGCTGGGGATCCCGAGGGAGCGGAATAGACGGACTCCGCGGAGAGTGGCGGCTTCCTAGCCGGTGCCCTGGTGGCAAGCGCCACTGCTGGGCGACGAACCCCGGCCCTGCGCCGGCGATCTTCCCCCTACCCTGGGTCTCGAGGGGTAACGCCTTGCGAACTCCGCGCCGGGAGGCACTGGATGGCGGAGTTCGAGCAGTGCCCGAGCCGGGCAAATCAACTGGTGGTGAGGGGAGACATCGGTTTCGCACTTTCCGGACCCGTTGCTGTTTGAGGGTCGCCCATGGACTTGCTGGCCCGGACTGCCTTCTTGGGTTCCACCCTCCCGCCATCTTGTCTTTGTGTGGCTGAGCCCAGTGACCCCAGCTTGCGCCCTTCTCACACGGGGGCCTCGGTTCGGCCTGGCACCGACTCATCTGCTGCCCTCCCTGGGAATACGGGGCTGGAGGCCTCCGCATTGGACGTTGCTGCTTGCCCTGCTGGCCCGGGGGTCGTCTTGCCCAGGCCTGGGCCGCCATTTTGTCGCCTGTGACGCACTACCCTTGTCCCCGACGAGGGTCTCACATCTGGAGCCCGCGAGCGGTGGCGCTCGCCTACAGCAACTGACCCTGGGCTTCACCGGGGGCCAAGATGACTGGGAGACGTGGCGCGGCACGAGGAGATCGCACTTTGCCGGAAATGCTCGGCAGGTCCCAGCAACTACGCGACAGGACACAGCCGTCCCCGGGGGCCTCCCGGGCATCAACGGACGCGACCGTGGCCGAGCCACCAGTCACGAGGTCCTTCATGGAGGACTTATTCAGCTCCCTCAAGGAGGAATTTCAAACTCTCAAGACCGAGGTGGCTGGAGAGGTCCGGGAGGTGCGCAGGGAGGTCGAAGGCCTGGGCGAGCGGGTCGATACTGTGGAGACGGCGGCCCAACGTCGCGATGAAGAGATAACTCATCTCCAGCAGGACGTCCTCCGCCTCCGGGAGCAATGTGTCGAACTCCAGGCCCACTCGGAGGACCTTGAGAACAGGTCCAGGCGGAACAACATCCGGGTGCTAGGTGTTCCATCCGCGGATGAAGGTACGGACCTGGTGGCCTATTTGCAGGACCTGTTCCGTGACATCTTGGAGGAAGAAGCGGATTTCCCGATCCGCATTGACAGAGCACACAGGGTGGGCCGCCAGCGCCAGTCATCGGCACCCCCGCCTGATATCCTGGCATTCCTTCCGGACTTCCCCCTGAAAGAGCGCATCATGACGGAGGCCCGCAGGAAGCAGCCGCTGACCTTCCGAGAAAATCCTGTGGCGCTCTACCAGGACCTGTCCGCCATCACTCTGCAGAAGCGCAGGTCCTTCCGCATCGCTACAGACTTTCTGCAAGAGCATGAGACCGCCTATTCCTGGGGTCACCCCTTCCGTCTTATCTTTCGGTGGAATGGGGTGCTGCATCAGCTGCGCTCTCTACAAGATGTCTGCGGAGTACTGGGCCTTACTGCTGCGGAGGAGGAAGGGGCTACACCCGCATGGCGGCGCCCCGAGCGGCGGGGCCGACGGAGATCGAGGAGACGCCAACCGTCAGCGACGGCGAGTCGTCCAGACTCGCCCACCATCAGAGCAGACATGGAGGAGGCCCTGAGGACTGCGGCCAGGAACTTGCCCGAATCTACTGGTGTGGCCCTAACGGCCTAACTTTTCTCCGGGGGGAGAGACTCTTAGCTTTAACGATGCTGGGCTGGGGCTGGGGGCTGGGGGGGCTGGGGGGGCGAGGGTGGAGGTGTGTGGCTGGACGTCCACTTGACTGTTTTCTGCAGACTCGCCCACTTGGGCTAGACTGAGACTATGGGGTGTTGTTCCCTGTTTTTTTTTGTTTTGGCTGGTTGCCATGGGCTGGTTCTGGGGGGGTTTAACTGTTGGTTTGGTGTGGGGGGGGTCCCGTCCGAAGTTGTCCGAACATGTGCGATGCTGCCTCTGGCCTTCCCTGCGCCCCTGCCCCGCGCGCCCCCTCCACTGATCCCTCGCTCGCTGCATAGCGCGTTGTTTCCCTGGAGGCGATGCCGCCCCTGAAAGTAGTGACCCTTAATGTTAAGGGTCTGAATAACCCCGTGAAGCGTAGGGCGATCCTTTCCCTGTTGGAGGGGTCGCAGGCGGATATCTGCCTCCTGCAGGAAACCCATTTACTTTCCAAAGATTGCCATAGGCTGCGCTCTGCCAAGTTCCCTACGCAACTCTTTTCCTCGGCTGCGACTAAGACTGCCGGGGTGGCCATTCTTCTAGCCAGCTCCTTCAGGGGGGAGGTGTTGCATAAACATGCTGAGCAGAAGGGGAAGCTTCTAGTGTACCGCATGCGTTTGGGAGGTGTTGCCTTTACGGTTGGTTCGGTATACAGCCCAAATGACCACCAGGATCGCTTCCTGGAATCTGTGTTGGTGGACGTTACTGCCTCGCCCGATCGCCATATCATCTTGGGGGGAGACCTGAATATGGTCTTCAACTCCACCCTGGATAGGTCTGCCCAGCGCTTCCCGCAGACAGGGGAGCTTTCTAGGGCGGTACAGGACCAGATTACGGAGATGGACTTGCATGACCTCTGGCGCACCATGCACCCCACCGATAGGGACTATTCATATTTTTCCCACGCACACCGCACTTATTCAAGACTGGACTACCTCTTGGTAAGCAGACCGCTTTGTTCGGCCGCCACGGCGGCAGACATCGGGGTCTTGTCCCTGTGTGACCACGCACCGGTTTCCGGAATCTTTGCTTGGCCGGCGGCCCCCCCCTCCAGAGGGATGTGGCGGCTTCGGGACACGCTTCTCCATAAGAAATCGGTTGTGAAGCGAGTGGAGGAGGTCATCCAGGACTACCTGACCCACAATAGCAACTCTGACACGTCCCTGGCAACGCAGTGGGCGGCTTTGAAAACGGTCGTCAGGGGGGAGTTTATCGCCATTTCCTCGGCGGAAAACAGGGAACGCCAACGCAAGAGGGAGGAATTGACGGCACAGGTTATGGAGCTTGAGCAGGTTCACTGCCGAACAGGAGCCCCTCGGGTTTGGAAGCAGCTGAAGGCGGCACGGAAACTCCTCTCTGCGTTAGACCTAGACCGGGCGGAGTATGCAGCGCTGCGCCTGAAGCATGCCCTTTACACTGGCGGAGACAGGTGCGGTAAGCTTCTGGCCCACAGGCTCAGGGCTGCGCAGCAACGCAATGTGGTGAGGGAGCTGGTGGGAGTGGATGGGACCCCGGTCTCCGGTGACGCGGAGGTGGCAGATTCCTTTCGCTCCTTTTACGAGGCGCTGTACGCTGCAGAGCCTTCCCCACCGGGAGAGGCTGAGGCCTACTTGGAATCCGTGACCCTCCCGGCCCTGGACCCCTCCCAGGCGGACCACCTAGAGAGGGACATTCACGTGGAGGAGGTCATCACCGCGATTGCACGGCTAAAGCACGGTAAAGCCCCGGGCCCGGATGGCTATACGGCCTTGTTTTACAAGACCTTCTGTTCCACTGTCGCGCCTCTCCTGACTCGCTTGTTCAATTCCTTCTCCGAACCGGGGGCCATACCACCGGACCTCCTCTCAGCGACTGTGTCGGTTATCCCCAAGCCGGGGAAGGACCGGACCCTGTGCGGCTCGTACCGGCCCATCTCGCTCCTAAATGTGGACCTCAAGCTTTACACGGGAATCTTGGCGGCCAGACTGGGTCTCCACCTACCAGGTTTGGTGGAGGCGGACCAGGCCGGTTTTGTACCCGGTAGGCAGACGGTCGACAACACAAAGAGGGTGACGCACGTGCTGGAAAAGGCCTCACGCGTCCCGGGGGAGCGGATGCTGCTATCGGTCGACGCGGAGAAGGCCTTTGATAGGGTTCATTGGCCATATCTCGAGCTGGTTCTTGGGAAACTGGGGATCGGCGAGAAGTTCCGCACTATGGTCTTTACCTGCTATAGGAGACCGTCAGCGTCAGTACGTGTCAATGGACATAGCTCCAACAGCTTTGCCATTGAGCGCGGCACGAGGCAGGGCTGCCCCCTCTCGCCGCTCCTCTTTGCCCTTTATATGGAGCCGTTTGCACAGAGGATTCGCGATAACCCGGACGCTATTGGGGTGAAGATGGGGCAATACACGCATGCTGTCAGCTTATACGCGGACGATGTCTTGCTGACCCTGGATGACCCCAGGCGGTCGCTCCCTGCCTGCGTCCGGGAACTGAACGCTTTTGGCCGCGTGGCGGGCTTCAAAATGAACATGACTAAGTCGGCTGCACTGGATGTGTCGCTCTTTGCCGACACCAGGCGGGACCTTCAGAGTCTCTTCCCTCTGCAGTGGTCCTCCTCCACGGTGCCTTACCTGGGAATTTTGCTTGCTCCCTCCCTGCCTGCCATGGTCGCAGCTAACTATTCCTCTCTGGGCAAAAAGATCAAAGAGGAACTCGGCCGATGGAACAAGGGCCTGCTCTCGTGGCTGGGCCGTATCGCGGCGGTGAAGATGACGATATTGCCTCAGATCCTGTATCTTTTTCGCGCTCTACCCCTCCACCCCCCTGTGGGTTGGATACGGCAGACGCAGGCAGACATCTCCCGCTTTGTTTGGCAGGGCCGTAAGCCTCGAATGAGGCGGGTCCTCTCCATGCTTGCCCCGGAGGCGGGGGGTCTCGGAGTCCCGGACCTCCGGAAGTACTTTCAGGCGGCGCAGCTCCGGTATTTGGTGGAGTGGAGCCGGTGGGAATCGGACAAACACTGGCTCTTTCAAGACCAGGCAGTTGCGGGCCGTACCCTCCAGGAGGTCCCGTTCCTGCGGCGCACTCACCGCCCGCCTAATCTCTACGCCTCTTTTATCACCCGGGTCCCGCTAAGAGTGTGGGACGCGGTGTGTGAGCTTCGTGAGCTCACCACCTTTCCGTCACCGTTCACTCCCATTGCTGGCAATCCCGACTTCACTCCGGGTCTGGAGCCTAGAGCCTTTTCCCACTGGGTGAGCGCGGGTTGCAGGGCGCTTTTCCAGATCTACGGGCCAGAGGGCGTGCTCCCCTTCCAGCAGCTCCGACAGGAGTTTGGCCTGACGGAAGGGGACAGACTGCGTTACATGCACGTCCGCCACTGGGCTCTTCAACCCCCAGTGCGTGACGTCGCTGCCCGTTCGATTACGCCCTATGAGCGATGGTTGGTAACTCGGACCTCGGACGCCAAGCTGATCACTGACTTGTATAGGTTTCTCCAACCCCCGCCGTTTCATTACCATAACCCAGGGAGGGAGCGATGGCATAGGGAACTGGGCAGGACCCTGAGCCACAAGGAGTGGGATAGGATTGCGTATCGGGCGAGGCACTCTGCGTACCACACTGGGCTGACCGAAACCTTCACTAAAGTGTCCACCTACTGGTATTACACCCCGGAGCGGCTCTATGAGATGCGCAAAATCGGCGATAAAGGTTGCTGGCGCGGCTGCGGACAGGAGGGTACCCTCACGCACATTCTCTGGGAGTGCCCGGTGCTGTCGGCCTATTGGAAGGAGGTCTTAGATGAGGTGGATAGGACTTTTGAGATCGAGCTTCCGCGCTTCCCCGCGTATGTCTTGCTAGGCCTCCCCAATGACTTGATGTACCCGCTGAAATCCCGCAGGGGCAGGCAGATTGCGATTGCGCTAGGCTCCGCCGTTCAGAACATACTTGTACTCTGGCGCACCCCCACTGCCCCCTCTATCACTGGTTGGCTGCATAGGCTCTGGCAGGTACTGGGCATGGAGAAGATGTCGCTAACGGTGGCTGGGAATATTGACCAGTTTGAGGAGCTCTGGCACCCCTTTTTGGCACTGCTGTCCACGGAATTTCACGAGCTCACGTGTCCACGGTACTTGCGCCTCCTTAGGCTGACGCCGCCGGCGGCTGCGGCGGAGTGAAAGTGCGGAGTGGGGGCCGGGGGTTGGGGGTGGGAAGAGGGGTTATATGCTTCTAATGCTGACTTTCGGACGGGGATGTTGGGGTATTGTTTTCTTTCTTTTCCTCCTTTGCTTTTCTTTCTTCTCCTTTTCTGGGGTCGGGGGGTTGGTGAAACGGTATGCTTTTCTTTTGCTGTGTAGCGGGGTGCTATTCTGCTCGGCCTTGCCTAGGGAGTGGGGGTCTACAGGGGGGTCGTTCACGATGCCTTATTGCCTTATGTCCTTGCCTTGTTACCCTCTGGGGCTTCCTGCCTCCCTACTCCTCTTCTGACTCGCTGCAACGTTCCGCTCCTTGTACTGTATGTTTGCTTGACCTCCTGCTCCCCTCCCCTTGTCTTTGTGCCTTAATAAAATACTTTAAACCTAAAAAAAAAACGAATTTGGATCCTAGCGACCATAATAGTTATAGACCTATTGCGAGGATTCCTTTTCCAGCTAAGGTTCTGGAGAGGATCATAAATTCCCAACTCACTGCATATGTGTCCTCCGAAGACCTTCTGGATCTTACACAATACGGTTTCCGTCAAGGACATTGCACGGAGACTGCCCTGGTAATGGCAGCAGAGGAACTTCCTATCACATTGGATTCAGGTGCAAGGCCGAATTGATCCTATTCGATCTATCGGCCGCCTTTGACACCGTGAACCACGATATTCTTATCAAAAGGTTACAAAAAGTGGGAATCAATAATTCAGCCTTAAGCCTGATTAAATCCTATTTAAACAACAGTCTACAATTTGTTCAAATTGGAGACTCCTGCTCAGAACAGTTTATACTTCCATGTGGGGTTCCGCAGGGCTCATCGTTGAGTCCTAATTTGTTTTATCTATATGTGACCCCCTTGGCTGATGTCATCAGGCAGTTTGGCTTTTCATTGGTCTCTTACGCAGACGATACCCAGGTTGTGGTGTCCATCTCAATCAATCTGGAGGATACTGCTGCTCACTTTAATCAATGTATGTCACACATAGACCACTGGATGAGCTCAAACTGCGTAAAGCTCAATGGAAGCAATACAGAGGTTCTGCTGATGGGATCCAATAACTCTTTCTGGTCACAGAACTGGTCGCCTCTGGATATGGGAACTATTCCTACTCCAGTGCATTACGTTTAAGAACCTGGGCATCATTTTTTATGACAGACTCACCTTTCATCACCAAATTGATAAAGTCGCCTCTCAGGTTCATTTAACACTGAAACTAATCCGGAAAGTAAGACAATTTATTCCCCCAGATGCATTAAAAATATTAGTGACAAGCTTAGCAATGTCCAGACGGGACTATGGAAATGCCCTTTATTTGGGCATTCAGAAACAGCATTTGCTGAAACTTCAACGGGTACAAAATGCTGCAGCTAGGCTGCTATTGAACATTCCTAAGTACCAGTCTGTTTCGCAAGGCATGAAAGCTCTTCATTGGCTGCCGGTTCAGAGAAGGACGGACTTTAAATCTCTATGCTTAGGATATAAAGCTGTCCATGGAACAGGACCTGGGTACCTGAAACAGCATTTTTCATGGTACCATCCTTGTAAAACACTACGCTCAGCACACAGTAAACTTCTTCAGGTACCTAAATTTAGGAAAGCTCGCTGGGGAGGAAGCAGTTTTATCTTGAACACTGCAGCAAAACTTTGGAACTTGCTCCCTCTAGCCATTAAAAACTGCCCAACTCTGCTTTCCTTTAGAAAAGCGCTGAAAACCTGGCTTTTCTCAAGCTAAATAATTTTCTTCATTTAGTATTGGCAGATTCCTCTGCTGCAGCGCCTAGACGCCCGTGGGCATTCGAGTGCTATATACATTTCAAAATCAATCAATCAATCAATCAATCAATCAATCAAAATTGCAAAAACATAATCTCCTCCACAATACTACCAATACAAGTCAAGAAACAACTACCCTCCCTGCGAGCCCAAGTGCTCTGACAGCTGTGGATGTACAACTAATGCTAGATTTACAGCAACTAGAAAACATACCAGAAACAGAGGCAACATCTACACAAACAATGATGATGCGACAGGAGCTTGACACTTTCAGGACTGTATGCACGAAATTCGAACATAAATCAACATTCCAGCCCATCATGTTACCAGACTCACTTGATGTTTTCAATGAGAAGATAACATCAGAAGTGAAAAAACGTAACCATCAGCTGTCAAGGACAAAAACGAGATACAACCATAAAAATTCCAATTATTGTCAGTTGATAAAGAAATTACAAATCAATGATCAAATTATCATCCGGAACTCATAAAGGAGGAAATGTAGTGATCCGTCGCAAAAAGAGGAAGCAATGAAACAGCTAAACGACCAAGATTGCTATAAAAGAAGTACCATCCAAGCAACTCGGGTCGCATGGAATGAATTCTATTCTAAGCTCCTAGACTGGAAAAGAGTGCAGTTCTCTTGAGTACGGATGAATATAAATATCTAAAGAATGACCACCCTATCATGCCTGTAATTTACTTCATTTCTAAAATTCACAAACATGCCACCAAACCACCAGGGAGACCGATTATTTCAGCACAAAAGGGTCTCCTGGAAAACGCCACCCGAAACATTCATTTTTTGTTACAGGAACATGTTCGATCATTACCATCCTACATGCAGGATACTGGTGACTTCCTCAGGCACATTAACAAATGTAAATAGAATTCAGATTATTTATTAATATCCTTGGACGTAACAACATTATATACTAGTATCCACTATCAGGATGGGATAAAAGCTGTGGATTACTATCTAAGTACCAGATCATTGTACTTGTATCAGCATAATAAGATGATAATCAATATGATCGCATTCTGCTTAGAAGACAATTTCTTCATGTTCCAAAACCATACATTTCAACAAATATGGGGTGTTGCTATTGGGACCAGCTTCTCTCCGAGTTATGCTTGTCTCCACATGTATTGGTGGGAGGAGCTGGTCCTCAAAACGAAGTTTAAAGGTGTTTTGGATGAGCATGTAATTGTATGGCTGAGATATATTGATGATTTATTTGTGATTTGACGTGGCTCAGAAGAAAGTGAGAATAAATTCATATTGGAAATTAATGATAACAACCTAAATCTGCACTTCACAGCAACACTGAGCAGACAGGCAGTATATTCCCTTGATGTAGAGGTGTTCATTGAAAAAAATGAAAATGAAACCATGTTATATCGCAAACAGATAGCACGGAACACAATCCTGCATGCCACAAGTTTTCACCCTAAGCACCTGATAAACAGTATCCTCTATTGAGAAATGCTTAGGATCAAGGACATGTGCATCAGTGAGAGTGATCTACTGCAGGCCAATCAGACAGCAAAAGAAGATTTCTAGCCAGAGGGTATCCGGAGAACACAATTGATAGTGCAATTAGATCAACTTGAGCACTACATAGATCATATCTATTGACAGTCAAACAAAATAATAATGTGAATAATTCAACCACACAAGACCGGGATCTACACAGCACCAGGCTGATACTCACATTCAACAAACAAGAAAAACGATTGTATAAGATTATTAATAGAAATTGGCCTATTGTTTTAAGCAATTCGGTAATAGGAGACCTGTTACCCGGAAGCCTGGCAATTACTTTTAGAAAAGCTACTTCCATGAGCGATGCCTTAGTCAGTAGCAGCCCAGAGATAACAACATCAACCAATTGGTTAACACAAAGAAAGGGTTTTGTGTTGTGCATGTACGTTTTGGGTAAATACAACTACCCACACAACACCCTTTAGGTACAAATCCTTTGCCATTACAAAGTTTTTAACATGTAAAACTGAATATGCTATTTATGTGTTGGAGTGCTCTTGCGGACTGCGATATGTGGGCAGCACAAAGCTGCAGGTCCACAAGAGAATACTCCAACATATAAGAGCAATTACAAATTCGGATCCAGCCTACCCAGTGGCACAGAATTTTAAAGATGTTCATGAAAACAGATTAGAAAATCTTAAATACTTCATAGTGGATTCTGTCCCCAGCCCTAGACGAGGTGGCAATCGTGAGGCTGTACTGAGGAAATTAGAAACACAATATATCATTGTTCTCGACACCAAAAGTCCTCAGGGGCTTAATTCCAGTGAGGATCTCTACACATGTCTATAATCAAATTCACGTATCAGATTAAGACAGGAGATTTTAATACATGACAGGGTCAGTAACCACACATGTCCCGTTCTGCAATTAGCACCATCCCGAATTTAGATATATTTGAGGAAAATTGTAAAATTGTAACTTTGCACATATTATTTTATTCAGCACTCAGCAATCATGTTTGTTTTAGGGTGGCACATTATTTTAATTGCACTCAAGCACTTTAATTCAGCAACCAATAGACATAAGGGAAGTAATCAAACCCATTAGGGCTACAATTTATAGGACAATTGCGGGCTTACCCAATGATGTCTTTAAGAGATATTGGTGACTACCCTTGTGAGCCAACACAATACATTATCTATTTATTATTCACGATCTATTTTAGTTTCTAAAACAATGAAAGTATAACATTGTTTTTAATGTTTAAATGGATTATGAAATATATTAATACTTATTGTACATATTTTATATTATATTTTAGTATTCTTTGTAATATAAATATGATGTGTCCTACTGAATTCCTGTGAAGAGACGTCAAGCTATTATAGCATAAGTATGTCTTCGATGTCTATGAATTGCTAATCACGTGTTCAATGCACTTGTCACTTTAAAATGGACCCGTGGGAAAAGAGCGGCTGCTCCGAAACGCGTCGGGCGTTGTTTGCCAGATGGAATAATAATAAACCATGTTTGAAAACGAATTTGGGCTTGGCACAATCTGTGTATCTTCACAAGGATTGGTGTGTATATTGTGACCTCGCCGCAAGTCCGCCGCCACGTAAAGGGCAGTAGTGTACCTGAACTCTGTTGGATATATATATATATATGAAATAAATGTGTTTCCAAGCTGCTCCCTGGGTGGCCTCCACTCTTTTCTCTGGGAGGAGGTTTTGTGGATATTGTTCACGCTTGGGCAGTAGCGTGATACGGAGGCCCCCGCATTACAATTTGGCCACGGACTTAGCTGGCTACTGCTTCGGCGGGTTTTCTTTCCCGAGGGATCGGATGTTCTGTGGCACGCCTCTGCAATCCTGGATGTCAGTGGGCTGCAAAACGTAAGGCAGGCTACATTTCACCCCTGCCTCGGCCTACACGGACGCCGGGAGTGAGGGGCTGATGCGGTATACGGGGACTCCAGGAGACGCCACAAGAATCATCTTTGCAGGCATTTGACATTGCGAACACTATGGTGAGCCCTGCACTCCGCTGTTCCACTGTGAGCGCTATTATCCCTCAGTAGCACCTACCTGGACATTGCATTCTGGGACGAGTAGTTCCGATGAACTGCGGTGGGGTGAGCTAAACATTTGAAGGGGGCGGAGCGGATCCCCACCAATGGGGAAGAGGCAGGACATACTTACATGGGTGTTTTCAATGACTCCTGATTATTCAAGGCATCTGAGGAAGGCAGATGGAAGGCCGAAATGCATTATTGATGGAAGGCCGAAATGCATTATGCCGCTATCTTGAAATAAATGTGTTTCCAAGCTGCTCCCCGTGTGGTCTCTGCTCTTTTCTCTGGGAGGAGGTTTTGTGGATATAGCCTTTACAACGTGGGTATTACCATGCGCTACCATTATAACGCTGCTATTACAACGCAAGTCGTTACAACGACTTGCGCTGGAGGAAGCTGTTGGATAGGGAATAGTTTAATTTTCTATTCCAACACCTTCCTTACTGTAACGTGGGCTGGAGTTGGAATAGAAAATTTAATTATTCCACTATCCAGCGCTTACAGCACAAGTAGTTGTAACGACTTGCATTGTAAAAACAGTGTTGTAATGGCACGCGTGGTAAAAGCCAGCGTTGTAATGCCATACAACCTATATATATATATATATATATATATATATAGCTTCCGCAGTTGCAAAGTGCTCCCAGACTGCTTTATCCCTTTATTTAATTCTTCAATTCTTCATGCATCTTATTTTGACTTTTTTAATTTTAGTTTACTGGTCTATTATGGTCATCAGCCATGTTAGATTAGTATATTAAAATAGCCACCTGCATCACGGTGCATGTGCATACATGCCTCACAACATTCATAGGCAAATCCAATAGCACATCCTTTTCGAGTCAAGACCTATTGGCTTTGCCAATGATTGTTGTATGTAGCTACTTAGTACACTGAAATACTGTGGACCTTAAAGTCTGGGTTTATTGTGGCCTAAGGTGCTGTCAGCTGTGGGGAAGAGCAAGTAAGAGGGTATTTCTCATCAGCACACATTAGAGTTGGAAAAAACACAAAGTTGCTGTTATTTTGGGCCGGTACATTGAGATGCAATTATCAGACCAGCATGGAGGCCAACATCCTGCATGTTGGAGCGAATAATGGAGCCCCCCTTCTACGTACAGGGGCTCAGGAATATAACTGACGTAATTGTGTGACTTTGTAAGTTGCTGCCTCATTTTTTTAACCCCTTGTATGGTCATGACGGAGCCGCACCGTCATGAGCATCGGCTGAGCTGTGCTCATGACGGAGCGGTTCCGTCATGGCCCTGCCACCGCGCCTGCGCAGCGCGTTCTATTAAGCGGGCGGGCCATGACGGAACCGCTCCGTCATGAGCACAGCGCAACCGCGGCTCCTGACGGAGCGGCTTCGTCACGAGCATGCGGGCGCCGCTCGGGCCCCCCATAGCGCTGCGGCGGAATTGATGCCGCAGCGAAGGGGTTAATGAACAACAATAAAATATGGCTAAAAGGCAAAAAAATCAGAAAAAGTAAATCTTGAGAAATATGGATGAATAAATAAATAATATACAGGTGTATGTATATAAATGTGTGTGTGTGTGTATATATATATATATATATATATCCATACTACTATTGTAAAGAGAGAGCTGAAACCTTTGAGGCACGTAAGCTCAAGAAGTACAGCACCAATCACTAAACCCAATACAGCATTGTAAAGGGGAGTTTCAGCAGATGGACATAGACTAGCTGCCCACCATATACATCACAAAGGTGAAAGAACCTTAGGGGTAAAGTAGTCCCTTGTGGGCTTTGGCGCTGTGCTGTCAGCGATGGGCGTGTCAAAGAAAACTTCACATTATGGGGCCCATTAGGATCGCGGACGGACTTGCGTCCGTCCGCGACCCCAGAGTAGGAGGGAACCTCCGCATGGGCTGCGGAGTTCCCTTCTGTGCAATTAGGATGTGACCGCCACCATGGCAGTCACATCCTCTATATTTAACATTGCGGCGGGTGCGGCTTCAAGCTGCACCCGCCGCAATGTTAAAAATGCATACATTGCATTTGTATGCAGAAACCGGCAGGCACCGTGCGGTGCCTGCCGATTACTGCATACAAATGCAAGGGGGTACCATACGTACCCCCCATGTGCACCCCCCACCCCCCCTTCACCCAGGGGCCCCGCAACGGGCCCCTGCAGTGAAGTTCCACATGCTTTTCCACAGCGGAAAACCCGTCGCGGAAAAGCATGTTTTGGAACCCATCCTAATATGGCTGAGAGACACCGCCACCATATTAGAGCTTTTCTGCCGCGGTTGTAAGCCAACCGCGGCGGAAAAGCAGCGGACTGAAACCAGGACCCACCAGCCATCCTAATGTGGCAGTGGGTCCGCAGCGGATTTTTCCCATCCTCCGGGCCGGCGGTGGCTTCCGCTGGCCCAGAGGATGGGGAAAATCCGCTATCCTAATAAGCCCCTTAGTCCTTTGTGGGCGTCAGCGTTGGGCCTGGCTAAAAAACAACAAAAACAAATGGGCGCGGCTTTCACAAGCGCACCATTTACTGGGCGTGCCATTCACACTCCATTACATGTGGGAGTCAGCGTTATCAGAGTGGCCTGGCTAAATAAAATAAAAATGGGCGCGGCTTTCGACATTCACGCGCCATTACTGCTACCGGAGGATGAAGCGAGGCAGCGCACCACCCAAAATAAGATAGTGAACTATTTAAATTATTCCGGGGCTCAGGTCGGGCATAAAAGCTGTCACAATACTAGCGTCACACACACACGCCAAGACCTCGCAAGAGCGGCTTTCACAAGTGCACCATTCACTGGGTGCGCCATTCACGCTCCATTACGTGTGGGCGTCAGCGTTGTCAGAGGGGCCTGGCTAAATAAAAAACTAGCCAAAATAAGAGACTTCACTATTTAAAATTATTCAGGGGCTCATGCGGGGCATAAAAGGTGTCACAATACTAGCGTCAATCACACACGCCAAGCCCTCGCAAGCAATCTGTCACGCAGGGCACTGGCAGCATACACAGATTCACGTCTAAGAGAACGATCTTGGGGATTCCATAAGCAAGCCACTCCACAACACCCACTGGCAGCAAAGGTTACCGCTGAGGACGCACCGATCCTGAACGCTCTTCAAATACGGTACAGCTAAGGAGGCGCTTGTCTCGAAAACGCTCTTACAAACAGTGCAGGCAGAAGAGGACAAACACATTCAACAAACGGTACAAAAGTGCAAAATCAATATTAAACAACGCATAAAATTTAGACTTACGAGAAGAGTGCTTCACTCATGGACAGTTATATGTCGCACTCTCTAGGGCCGGCAATGTGCTAAACCAATTTTTTCTCCATCCACATTCAAATGAAACCAAAAATGTTGTATACCGTGAAATATTACAATAAATTGTGATTTACTATTTCAAGCATTGCACACATTACATTTCATCCCGGACAACACCGGGACAGGCTGCTATATATATATATATTATATACTGGCGGTCGGTTTATAGTTGGGACCTATTTTCCATAGGAAAAGCGTTTTTTCTTTTCCCAATAACTTTGGCGCCGGTTGATGAATCTTTGCGATATTTTCAAAACTTGTGGCCCGCCCTGGTCAGCTCCTGTCTTGAAAGTTTCGGGGTGATTCGCCAAGCGGGGACCGAGAAAAAAGGGGATCCAAACAAACTTTCTCCATGTTATTTTCCAAAGGACACTTTAGACACGGCTACAGCTTGAACTGCTGAACGGAATTACACCAAATTTGGCAAAAAGGTAGCCCTTGGTTCAGAAAAAGCCTTTTTTGTTAAATGGTGTAAATCCATTCAGTAGTTCCTGAGAAATTAAAAAAAAAGAGGTCGGAAAATCAATTTCCCATAGGAAACTTTAGACACGGCTACAGCTCGAACTGCTGAACAGACCTACACCAAATTTGGCAAAAAGGTAGTGATTGGTTCAGAAAGCGTCCTTTTTTTTTAAAATAGTGTAAATCCGTTCAGTAGTTCCTGGGAAAATCAAAAAATAAAAGTTTCGATATCTAGAGGCGTGGTGGATCCGCGGACCCTCCCGACCACAAGCTTTATTCTAATTGGCTGTCAACACTCCAAACCAGGAAGTGTTGGCAGCCATCTTGTGACTCTGTAGAACATTGGTAAAAAAAAAAAAGAGGGCAGGGTAGAAACACCCTGACCCACTAGACCTGCTCAGGAGGTCCCAGAAGGACCTCCAGGGCCAAAAAAAGCATTAAAAAAAACATTTGTCGAGATTTGCGCACCCAGCGCGTATTTCGGCCCAGAAAAAAAAAAGTGCGGACTCCCGCGCTTCTTTTAATTAAGCCCCCGGGTGGGCCAGGTCCTGGGGGCAAAAGGGCAAAAATAATGTATATAGTGGGGGCCCGGGGCTTAATTAATATAGGAGGGAGGGCCTCGGGCCCCCAAGCCCCGGGGACCACCACCTCCCCGGGGCACTTTCTATTCAAATTCAGGGGTCTGTAACGGCCCCCCAGCCCCGGGGACCACCACCTCCTCTGGGCTTTGCCAGTGTTGGGAGTGTCGCAGGAAACCTTGATGGCCCTGGGGACCACCACCCCCAGGGCCGGCTCCTGCAGTGTTCCAGGGTGCGCACACCCGGGACACTGCTGTTTGCTATGGCAGGGCAGGAGTACGGCTCCGGCCCTGTCATAGCAAACCCTGCTTTGCTTCATTGAAGCGAGAGCAGGGAAACCTGCACTCGCTTCAATGAAGCAAAGCAGAATTGCTTTTGAGCAAGGGGAGCTGCATGTCAGCAGCTCCCCTTGCCCAAAAGCAATGCGGCCTCCCGCAGGAGGTGGGGAGCCGGCGGGACCATGCAGGCACTGCCATAATTAAAAAAATTATGGCCATGCCCCGGGCAATAGGGTCCCCGGGGCCGGAATTGGCCACAGGAGGGGAGCTCAGGCGGCCCCCTTCCCATTCACACATATATATATATATATATATCCAATTACCAGTCCTGGTGCATGTGCTCACCAAACAACGAGAAACGGACACACGATATAGAATTCACTGCAGGCTGAAATGATTTGTAAAGGTATTTATTTTCCTTCCATCAGCGCAAAATGAAGGACGAGATGACGCGTATATATATATATATATATATATATATATATATATATATATAAATACCACTTGGTTTTGATATTCCGCTCACCTGTGAACAAGACGTCAGTGACCTCGAAACGCGTAAGGAGTACGAGCGCTGGTGCACATGAAATGACGAATAAAAGTCGGCTGCTTCATCAGTCACTGTGGGGCTCTTCATTTTGTTTGTGTTTGACCCGCAGCCTTCCAGGATCTCCGTTCCTGGCACAGAGCCCGCCCTGCAGGACCGGTGGCCCCCAGCAAAACGGAACTGCCTTTGATGATGTTTATCGAGGGGGCATGGACCGCTCCTCGCCACTTGCCAGCTCAAATGGACGCACCGCAGTAATTTGGCAAGGACGCAGGGGAAAGGGTGATGAGAGAGGAAGATTCCTCTCTTTGGAACAGTGCGGAAGCGGCGCATACTCAATATCATGCAGCAACCATCAGCACTATGCAGTTTCATATTGAATGCACGAACTTGGGAGAACATTGCCTACTAATTTAAAAACGACGCTATCAAGCAGTAATAGAATCAACAGGCGCATTCCCAAAAACAGTGTTGGTGCATTCTGGGACCTGAAGTAATATGCAGGCACACACCACTTGGTTTTGATATTCCGCTCACCTGTGAACAAGACGTCAGTGACGTCGAAACGCGTAAGGAGTACGAGCGCTGGTGCACATGAAATGACGAATAAAAGTCGGCTGCTTCATCAGTCACTGTGGGGCTCTTCATTTTGTTTGTGTTTGACCCGCAGCCTTCCAGGATCTCCGTTCCTGGCACAGAGCCCGCCCTGCAGGACCGGTGGCCCCCAGCAAAACGGAACTGCCTTTGATGATATATATATAAAGCAAAAAAAGGAATACGAAGGGGGGCCACACAGCCCCCCTTCTAAAAAAAATAATTTAAAAAAAGACCGCAATGGTGCTGGAGGCCCCGCCCCCTCCCAGCAACATTCTCCAAACGCGCCCTGAGGCACTTATTACATTGGAGAAATAATTCCCCTTCAATACTGGGGGTCCCTGGGGGCTAACTAGCCCACCAGGTACCTCCAATAAGCGCCACAGGGCTGCGTTGCAGAGAGGTGGTACAGGCCACGCCCCATTTTACACCTCTCTGCAACGCAGGTCTGTGGACCCCAGGGACCCTCAGGATTCAAGGGGACTTAATCCCCCAACTTACAACATGCCACGGGGCGCGTTTGCACAGTGGTAAAGGGAGGGAGCGGGCCTGAGGTGACATGTGCTCAAACACGCACTGTGGCGCGTTTTAAGTTGGAGGACTAATTTCCCTTCAATCCTGAGGGCCACTGGGGGCCAATTCGCCCACCAGGTACCTCCAGTAAGCGCCACAGGACTGCGTTGCAGAGAGGTGGTCCAGACCACACCCCTTTTTACACCTCTCTGCAACGCAGCTCTGTGGCGCTTACTGGAGGTACCTGGTGGGCTAGTTGGACCCCAGGGACCCTCAGGATTCAAGGGGACTTAATCCCCCAATTTACAGGGGGGCGTGTTTGCAGAGTGGTGGAGAAAGGGAGCATGGTCTTTGTCTACCTCTCACCAGTCCCACTGCGTGGGGCTTACTGGAGGTAAAAGGTAGGCTAGTTGACCCCTAAAGGACCCCCAGCAGTGAAGGGGACTTTAAATCTCCATCCAAGAGCGTGCCAGGGAACGCGCTTGTAGAGCGGTGGGCAAAGTGGGCGTGGCCTGGTACGAATACTTACCAATGCTGCTTTGTGGGACTGACTGGAGGTAATAGTTTGGGAAGTTGGCCCCCAAGGATGTCCCTGGGGGCCAACTACCCCTCTTGTTACCTCCAGTAAGTCCCACACAGTGGGATTGCTAAGACGTCTTCGGAGGCCATGGCCCCCTTTCTTTACCACTTTGCAAACGTGCCTCGTGGCAGACTGCGGGATGGGGGATGAAGTCCAATTTAGTATAGAGGGAGTTTGGGGGCCAATTCCTGCGCGTTGGTTGGACACCCAGCATCCTTTCTCCACCACTCTGCAAACGCGACTACTAGTTAAAGTAGCATATTTCTGCACCTCTGACTTAGAGGTAGTTTTAATCCCCCTGCCCTATTATGTACTAGGGCTTTACAGAGGAGGTCATGCTAATCACAGGGGTACCCCAAAGCACAGTGTTCTCTAGTGTATGTAGGTGTTTTCACTGTATTCGAAGTGTCTTTTAGCATAGCACTGGCTCTAGGCCTGGTTAGTCAGAGTCAGTTACCACCAGTACCCATCTGAAAAATTGTGGGAACAGGGTGATTTTGCAACAACGCCTCTTTCTGCTCCTCTGTTGGTTCTTTCTGCACATGTCTTGCTTCTTCCTGCACTTTTCTTAGTCTTTGTGGATTTCTGTTGCTTCTTTCTGCATTTCTTTTGCTTCTTTCTGTGTGTTTTTTCTTATTTCTTCACATGAACTACCTCTGTAGGTATAGTGAGAAACTAGCATTTAAAAAACCTTAGAAATTCACTTAAAAAAGCATAGGTTTCAGGTATGTTATAGTTAGAAATTAGCATTTAAAAAACCTTTGAAATTAACTTTAAAAACCCTAGGCTTTCAGGCATTTTATAGTTAGAAATTAGCATTTAAAAAGCCTTTGGCATCCACTGAAAAAAGCATAGGTTTCAGGTATGTTATAGTTAGAAATTAGCATTTAAAAAACCTTTGAAATTAACTTTAAAAACCCTAGGCTTCAGGCATTTTATAGTTAGAAATTAGCATTTAAAAAGCCTTTGGCATCCACTGAAAAAAACATAGGTTTCAGGCACAATATAGTTAGAAATTAGCATTTTAAAAACCATAGAAATCCAATGAAAAAACATAGGTTTCATGTGCGTTATAGTTAATTGGACTTTTCACTTGTACAAAACCAGTGAAATTTCCCTGTTATAGTTAGTTCAGCTAACTATAACTCGCGCCCCCGCAATGCACTGCTGATGATGTCACATATTACATCCCTCATGACTTGGTCAGTGGCATCATTGATGACATCACTATATACATATAGACTTTTTTCAACTGTGAAAATGCACAACCATGGAATAGTTTCCAAAAAATAGATGTAGTCCATCAATTAAGTTTCATGTCCACAAATTCCTTTAATCTTCACAAATTTTCTTTTAAAATCAGCAACTAGTTTTGTCCACCTCTGGGGACTTTGTCAGGGTGTGGTCAGTGTCAAAATTCTTCAGTACTTCTGATCGTAATTAAAGGAATTTGTGGACATGAAACTTAATTGATGGAATACGTATTCTTTTTGGAAACTATTCTATGGTGGTGCATTTTCACAATTGAAAAAATTAACTTTGATCAGTTTGATCACTCTCTGGGAACGGCGGGAGAAGTGGATGTGCACACCAACAAGATGAATATGGTTGGATATGGACTATGAATGGGTAACTTTTGAGGGATGTGTGGCTGTGCTATGGGCTTGCTGTTTCAATATTTTTGGGTGATACATATATTACCTACTGGCAGTCGCCAGTAGGTATATCTAGTTAGGACCTCGTTACCATAGGAAATTCCGAACATTCTATTGAGAATAACTTTGGCGCCGATTGAGGGATCTGTTTGTAATTTTCCTTAAATTTGCCTCGCTCCGCTCCACTCCTTCTCTGAAAGTTTCGTGGGGATTCGTCAAGCAGGGGGCCGACAAAAAAGGGTGGGTCCCAAAACGTGTTTTTCCCATGTTAATTTCCATAGGGACATTCTGACACGGCTACAGCTCGAACTGCTGAACGGAATTACACCAGATTAGCAAAATGGTAGGGTCTGGTATGCATCAGTGCCTTTTGTATGTTTGGTGTAAATCCCTCCTGTAGTTTTTGAGAAAATTGAATTTGACATTTTTAAAATGGCATTTTCTATGGGACCTTTAGACACGGCTACAGCCCGAACGGCTGTATGGAATTACACCAAACTTGGCAAAATGGTAGGGCCTGGTATGCGGATGTGCCTTTGCTATGTTTGGTGAGAATCCCTCCAGTAGTTCTTGAGAAAATTGAATTTGAAATTTTTCAAATGGCATTTTCTATGGGACCTTTAGACACGGCTACAGCCTGAACGGCTGAACGGAATTACACCAAACTTGGCAAAATGGTAGGGACAGGTATGCAGTAGAGCCTTTTCTATATTTGGTGAAAATCCCTCCAGTAGTTGTTGAGAAAATTGAATTTGAGCAAATTATATATCTATATGCGCTCACCGTACGCGCACCGTACGCGTACGGTACGCATTCCGTACGCGTACGTGCGCGGACCCTGACGTGCGCAAGCGAGTTTCTGATTGGCTGGCAGTCCACTGTCAACATTCTAAACTGTCCAAATCAGGAAGTGTTGGCCACCATCTTGTTTTTCAGGAGCACTGAGCCATAAGAGAGCCCAAATCAAGAGTGGAAAAGACGAAAAGGGGGAAGGGTAGAGACCCCCCAACCCTCTAGCCCTTCTCAGGGGGTCCCAAATGGGCCCCCAAGGGCAAAAAAAAAAAAATTCGAAAACATCGCGGGGTACGCGCATCGTATGCGTACGGTACGCGTACCGTGCGCGTACCCCGCGATTTAAAAAAAAAAAATTTTGCATTTGTGGGTCCTTCTAGGACCCCCTGAGAAGGGCTAGGGGGTCAGGGGGTCTCTACCCTGCCCCCTTTTCGCGTTTTCCACTCTTGTTTTTTGCTCTCTTGTGCCTTACTTCTCCTGAGAAACAAGATGGCTGCTCAGGTGGTCACAGAAGGATAATAACATATCCGCTAATAGAATTAGCATTTAAAAAACCTTTAAAATGTATTGAAAAAAATATAGGTTTCATGCCTGATAGAGTTAGGAATTAGCATTTTAAAAACCTTGCAAATTCACTGAAAAAAACATTGGTTTCAGTCCTTATATAGTTAGGAATTAGCATTTAAAAAACCTTGCAAATTCACTTACAAAAACATAGGTTTCAGGCCGTATATATTTAGGAATTAGCATTTTAAAAACCTTGCAAATTCACTTAAAAAACCATAGGTTTCAGGCCTTATATAGTTAGTAATTAGCATTTAAAAAACCATTGAAATTGCTCCTATATAGTTAGTTGTACTAACTATATTTCGCGCACCCGCAATCCACTGCTGATGATGTCACATATTACATCATTCATGACATGGTCAGTGACATCACTGATGGCATCACTGATGATATTACTGATGACATCTCATTTGACATCACTGATCACATCACTGATGATATCATTCATGTGATAATACAATGCACCTCCTCACACTCTAATATAACCTTTGATACACCCAGTGTTAAATACAGACTACCATTCTTGAAACCATTGACACACCAATACCAGTTGCTACATACGCACTCACTGATTCCTAGGTCTACACACACATTTACTCATTCACCCATAGAATCACTCATACATACAGTCACTCATCAATACAACACTATCATATGCACTCATACACCTATACGGACACTCACACACTGCCACTCATCCATGGAGTTACTCACACACCTAGTCAGTCATGCAAAGAATCAATCACACTTCCATTTCCTCAACTCTACAGTTATACACACAACACCTTACTTATTCAAACATATACTAACACATACTTACTCTCTTATACAATCACTGATACAAGTACACAATGATCCATACAGCCACTCACACATTCACTGGCTCTCATGTATAGCCATTTATATATGCCAACTCTCACATGCACTGTGTTTTACATATGTACATGTTGCACTGAGATATCCATTCACTCACCAACACACCCATGCACACAGTCAACCGCCCATATAGCTGTTTCTACATGCACTCTTGAACTCATACACCTAGTGAATCAACTGCTCACACATCTATGCACGGAGTCACACACCTCCCAGCCACCCACACACACACTCAGTCTCCCATTCAAATACTTGGGCAACCAATCAATAACCCATATAGCCACTCATATAGCTACTGATCAACACATGCAGCAGCTTACACAACAACAGACATACTGATGCACACATTCAGACAGTTTCGTCACTAACCCATACATTTAGTAAGACACATTTAATCACTCACTCATACAGTCAGGCATGCACCTACTAAATCCTTCATCCAGACACTTATACATCCACTCATTCTTCAATATGTAAAACATATTTAAACTTTACAGAAACACACAGTCACTGGATGATGTCATCAGTGATGTCATCAGTGATGTCAAATGAGATGTCATCAGTGATGTCATTTGAGATGTCATCAGTGATGTCATCAGTGATGTCACTGACCATGTCATGAATGATGTAATATGTGACATCATCAGCAGTGGATTGCGGGTGCGCGAAATATAGTTAGTACAACTAACTATATAGGAGCAATTTAAATGGTTTTTTAAATGCTAATTCCTAACTATATAAGGCCTGAAACCTATGGTTTTTTAAGTGAATATATATATCTCCAAAATTCTCACCACATACCACTCCTTTGTAGAGAAGAACGAGTATGGACCACAATTTCTGTGCATATATTTCTTGTTTTTGAATTCCATCTGCCATAACACATTTCAGCCATTACCAGCCTTGCTCACATGACAACGTTGGACCTACTGATCGCCTCTTTTAAAGAGATTGTGTTCTTCAATTGATTCATGAATGGGGACAACAGACTGTCCAACTGTGCAAATACACTCTTAGAAATGTATAAATACTTTTTTGGGGCCGTATTACACCGATATGTCTCTGTGCTTTTTTTCTTAACATTTAAACTGTATGAATGCAACAATATTCATGATGACTACTGTGTCAAACTCCTCTTAACCTGTATGAGTCATAGTGCCCCCCTGAGCAGGCCAGCGAAGACAACAACATAGGGGTTTGCGTGGACGAGGACATTGAGGATGAGGAGGAGAGAGAGACCACGGCAAGGAAGAGGGCTGCCCAGAGACGCCACAGCAGGTAAGTGCCTTTTTTTGTTATAATTAAATTCGGGAGGGTGGAGGGGAGTGGAACAGAGTTCCACTGAGTTTTTATCTAACTCTGTCGAACTCCGCATAGTGGCACTCCGCCAACTCCGCCCGGGCTTAGTTTTGTTCCTGGGGCCGGTTTTGCAACAGTGCTGCTGTATCGGCCCCCTGTAACAAACGCGGGAGCAGTGCTTCTCCCTAGCACCCCAGCACCTGCTACGGGGGCCGGTCTGAGCCGATTGCCAGGGCTGGTTGCTGTTCCCAGTCGGCCATGCTAAGGATGACAAAACTGTATGGTAAATTGGGATAAAGACACATTCTGTTCTAAAACAACATTGAAGGTCAAATATTCACCTGTAGGTATATCGTTACAATGATATAAACGGCAAAATATCATTAACACTGAGTTAATAATAGGAAATCTACATTTACCTTGAGAATATTTTGGTAGCTGAAATAACGGTTACGATGTAGCTTAAGGTCAATATTTTGACTGCAATGTTATGCCTGAAACCCTCCAGGGGATTAAAGGACTATGGGTGCTCCTCGGGTAAACAGAGCCTAACTCTACGTGTAGGCAGGCAGCAGTTGGCACCTTGATCTCTGGGATTCAGATATCGAAAGTGCTGCCAACAGAGAGTCATTCAAGCGAGGGCGATGCAAACATTTGAGGGTTGTACAGCTATACCAAGAAACTCTGGGATGTTGTTTACCCCCATTAATGTGGTACTTCCTTTCTTTCTGTAGTCCTGCTATTGGTGTTCTCTCCTGTCTTTATTTGTCCACTTCCCACGCCTGCTCTATCTTACTTCTCCCTGATCATACTTTCTTCTTGCTTATGATTCTACACTCCATTCTATCAAATGATTTCCACTAAGGCAAGGTTTGTATACATATGCATAAGTTATTCAAACTTCTATATATGATTCATTGATGCAAAGCCTTCACTATTACAACATGCGCAGTAATGAAATGCATGAGCTGTGAGCTCAGCTTGCATTAATGACAGCAGAACTAGTAAAATACATGTACACATATTTGCAAAATGTAACAATTTGAGGCTATATATAATGCCCCTTGAATGCTCCCTGATTATATGGAAGTATGTACATAAGCCTAACAGCAAGACTGGTGATTGTTTGGGATAGAGCACAAATCTGCTCTGGCATTCGTAGGGGTGCATCGTAATCATGGGTAGTTCGCACACGCATATAATCTTTTATCATGTTAACATTTGTGCCATTAGTCGTGTATTTTAATAATGGTTAAGGTGAAGTGATAGGCATATTTCCTACACCTTGAAGAAATCTGCATTTTAGTTACGCACAATTAGACTAAAGCCTTAATGTGAAGAATTGTACATGTGACTAATGAATGATATAATTTGTTTGCTTATGTAACACATTGATTTAGGTATGCTCAGTAACAATGGTCATGTATGCGTGTGTTTATGCATTTATTTGCTGTTTCTTATGTTAGCCAAATTCTGTAGGCCTACTGTGTATTTTTTCCTGTAGCTCTTGAGTTGGGTTTGCTGGTAGAATTCATGTTTATGCAGAACTTGTTCTTTCTCATATTTCTGTTGCAGGTGGAGAAACGCTTCTTTGTTAGTTAGATTAATGGCCTTCTTTTAGGAGTAAGGCTCAGGGAGAAGAAGATACATTAAACAGTGATACTGATAATGTGGGATGGTGTTCTGTCTCACCAGAAAGAGCCTGGGAATCAAGGTCATCGAGCCAAGGCCTGGGAGCATCACTGCCATATGAAAAGTTACCTACGAGGAGGTGTCTTGCATGGTTCGGTGATGTTACGTGGCATTGTGGGATGCCTCACACCAATTCTTGAACTGGAGATAGGAACAGAGTCCGGGGACTTCTGACTTGCCTTGAGGGGAGAGAGCATCTTAGAACAAGCTCTGTATATTTGTGCTAATTAAACCATTCAACATGAGTGGTCTTCTTAAAAAGTCTTCACTTACTTACACCTTTTAGAACTTGACTAGGGAAATGCTAAGTAGGGATGTCACGCTAACAATAGAGTAGGGACAGACTAATGCTTTTTACTCACAAACCTCCGATGAAGGGAACTTTGGATGTCGGAGCAGTAATCTTCTGTGCCCTGATCCTTGAATTAGTTATTTTGTGTATGCTTCACTGACTTAACTTCACCCATATGTTTGGATTTGTATTAGTTCCAATGTTTTCTATACCCTTGTCTTGAGGTGTTTGTTTGTCCAGCTGTTCTTGGCTTTGTAATAAACTTACTAAAAATTGAATCAGAGTCTGTAATCCTTCAGAGCCATGTTTCATTGGATCTATAATGTATAATTGACTAACGATAAGTTTCCTCCCCGCCACAGTTTCAAGCAGACAAAAAGACACAGAGGCCTGAGATTCCAGTGTGGAAAATTAATATAGTTTAGTGAACATTATCTACGCCATCTTGCCTTTTTCCGATGCCACACTTTTCGTCATGCACATCCGCCATATTTTAGCCGTTACGATCAGAATCACCCTCACGAAAGACCCCCACGCACCGGTCATTCCCACTCTCACATGCCTTGCGCGTAAGCAGCAGCCATTTTAAACACCATGGCCTCCCCGCCCCTCGCTGATAGCCGGCGCGTCTCTCTCTCTCTCCTAACCTCGCAAACATCCCTCGCACGTTGACAACCCCCGCTCTCTCATGCCTTGGGTCATAAACCCCTCGTCAGCGCAGCTCCGCCACAGAATCCCATCCTGTTCCCAGCGCGACACCTCCCTTCATTCCTTCCATGGTCTCAGATGCTTTTGATGCAAACCCCTTTTTCCTGTGTCCCCGTTTGTCTTCCTTATTCCCAGGCCACCACCTGGCCCTGCGGATACTGTTTATTACCCCGTACAGTAGGAAGCTTCCCCTCCCCATCAAAAGACCCTCGAGCCGATCAAAGCCCCTACCCTATGAGATCCGATCAACCCCATGCATTCCGTGAATCGGCGGAATGCCCTGCTGCGTGACAATCATCACCTGTTGTGACCGGGGTGGGGAATTCAACTGTAAATGTATGTGGGAACGGGCCTGTAGGGGAGATTCCGAGGATGTTCTTTCAAAATTTCAAAGTGTTGCGAGAATGTGTTACGTGCAATAAAGGTCATAAACCCTAGTATAAGAGGCCAGGCCTCAGAAATGTGGTTAGAGCACCTCGTGATGATACTTGCTGTCTGAATTGATGTGTTCTCCTCCGGAGAGAATAAAATCCTCGTTTCCTGCCTTCCAGTCTCCAGCGCCTGCTTCTTCGTTGATTAATATTGGTGGGTCATAGAGGCGACACCGCCGGGCAACATAAAAGGGTCTTTGGTTACTGGTTGTCTTTGAACCCCTTTTTACAATTGGCGTCCCAAACGTGGGGCCCATCAGCGACTCGTGGATCCAGTGGGAGAGGTCCTGACGACAGAGTGAACGACTGCAACGATCGGAAGGTACCCTGTCCGATAGACCCTCGTCTGACAGCCGATCATCCGAACTTCACTGGTTCCGAACAGACCTCTCCCGAGTGATCTGCGGTCCTGACTGGGAACCATCAGGAGTGCCACGTGGATTACGAAGAGAAGAGGACGATCGGGCGCTGGATTCGGAAGACAAGAAACTGTCCATGCGGTCCGGGTAAGGTCGTGTAAACACGACGAATTGCGAAAGTGATTGATAATTGAAAGTGATTGATAATTGATGAGAAAATACTAGTATTACTTTTTGTTAATTTATTTGGAGATTCGCTGTCTGCAAACGAAGAAACAACAGGCTCTCCCTTTATAAACAGCGAAGGATAGGTACGCATCCGTCGGACCTATCTTTCTCCCCCACTAAACAATTGCCCCTCCCCCATTGATTAACTGTTATAGATTGTTTTCTGGAGATTCTCTGTCTGCAAACAGGGAAGATTAGGTCCCCTCTTTGCAGATAGTGAAAGGGTAGGTGACGCGGACCTTTGCGAGCCTACTTATTCTCCCCATTGACCATATTGATTTTTTATTTTTGACCTAACATTGATTGCTCAAGATTGGTTCATGAAGTATTCACTACCTGCAAACAACGTAGAATAGAAATATTCTGTCTAGTCTTTGCAAGCAGTGATAAGATAGGTAGTGCTGACTATTATCCCATTGTGATCCGTCATGCCTGTCTTCTCCCCCCTGGTTAGTAGCCTGTTTAGCCCGGACCGCTTATTAGAGATGAACCATCCGGCTCCGCTGGAAGGCACCCCTAATAAGGACATGTTCATGAAGCATGGATTGATCGCTATAGCCTATAGTGAGCTGTGGCATAATTATACGAAAAGGGATCGAGAAAGTCAGTGGCCACTGAGAGGATCCTTCGATCTTGACAAAATAGAAACGGTAGAAATAGCCCTTCGTAGGAATGAAACAACACCTATTATGCTCGATAGTCTCGGTATGTGGCGCAAAGAAGCCACACGACGAAGGGAAAGCGACGAATTCAGAAAAGGTGAAGGGACACGGCGGACGACCCTCCAAACGTCTAGTAGGCAAAGGGAAGGGCCAGCGATGGCACAGCTCCAAGGAGTAGACATGAAAAGGGAACGGTATAAAGGGATGTGTCGACAGGACAACCCCGGGACGCGACGACCCGAAAGTAATCCCCCGACACTATGCATAGGACGAACAGATTTAAAACAAAACCAATGTGCTTTCTGTAGACGTCTCGGGCACTGGAAAGCCCAATGCCCGACTCTGCAGAGCATAGGTAAGAACGAAGGGTCGACAGAAAGAACAGGCCGGCAGAAAGGGAAAAGACGCGAGAGAAAAACCAATCAGACTAGTGCAGACGGAACAGATAGAACCACCCCGTTTGATTATGCTCGATGGCATAGGTTTCGTCAGACCAATTTTAACGACATGTTAGAGTTCTGGGACTGATTGCTCTCTGTTGCTCCCCCCCCACTCTGAAAAACAAACACAATTACAGGCCAGTGTAAACAACCCCCGTTAGAGAAAGGACTCAAGGAAGCCAAAAAAAACGTCTATTATATAACTTAGGATTTAATTACGGTAAAGAAAACACACAACCAACGGTAAATAGAATAACTAGTAGAACTCTCTCTAAAACAAACTGTACTAATAGGAGAAATACAAAACATATTATGCTCACTCCGGAAGTCCTCGAAATGTAACAGTTCGATGGTCCCGCCCACCTGAAACACATAGCACGTGTGGGGCGGGGCCTGCCAGCAGCCATGGACCAAAAGAGATCACCGGCGAGAAGGTACCGGAGGCTCCACCAAGCAGGCAATGAAATGGTCTTCCCATACTACCCTTCCAGGGATGGCGTCCCCCGGGCCGCGAGTAGGGAGGGGGCGGATGCAAATGACCCCCTCCCTCGTACCTCCTGGTCCGGCCATCACGAATTCCTCCATCGAACGGATGCAGGGTGGGCAGGGAGGGAGAGACGACACGGACGAGCCCTCTCCCGCCTCCGCAGGTAGGAGGCCTCCCTGCCCTGGTCCGGCGCCGATGTCCTCCAGCCGGGCGACGGCCATATACCTGCGCTGCACAGAACTTACAAATGTCCGGTTGGTATATTTTCGCAGCACAGGACATACAATGTCCGACGGGCATACCTGAATAGCACCGGACGTACAATGGTCCCCCAAGAGTCGGAATCAGGGGTGTAGGGTGATCATCATGTGCACCCCTGATTCGAAGGGACGGCGTAGGATGCGCCGGGAGAGGGAGGCGGCACGGACGAGCCTCCCTCACCTCCCCAGATGAAGGCTCCACTGCTGCACCCTGGCGCCCCGAACCAAAATGTCCTGCTCCAACAGCATGATGTTCTGTCATTTTCGCCACAAGAAGTTTCTTCCACTCCTGAAAGATACGACGGAGGGCGGCTGCCGCAGGGTCTCAAAATGGCGCCTGGACCCTCGGAAGGCGGGTCTAGGCCTCTGGAGTAACTTTGTCCGAAATTGCAACTCGGGCATTTGCCCACCTGGGCGCAAGCCCCCACCATCGACAACCATCCCCTCGACTTTGAAGATTCTACCAAAGTCCCAAGAGCCCTCAGCCCCTTCAGGCTTCCGGTGGGGAACAGCTGCATTGATCACTAATGAAATAACCGCGGCACAGCAACAAGATGGCGGTGCTCTCGTGTCTGCATCAGCTTCCGTCTGAACCACCCAGGAACATTATGGGCTAACGAACTCGAGTAAGTTCCGGCTGAACATCAACATGACCCGGTAAGAAAGACTCTACCCCCCTCCCTCTCTTGATTGACGGCCCACACCACCAGCCCCTCTGTTAGCACAGTTTTTTTGAACTGCCGAAAGGGACCCTGGTCCAACCGCCAAATCATCGGAGACATTTTTGCCCCTGATGCTACTTCCGGACTAAACCGGCCTCGCCCAAAATGGCGCCGGTATCAATAGGAACTAACGGAAGCCTCGTGGTGTTCCTTAGCTAATGAAACTTGATGTACTAAGATTTATATACGAACCTTTGCGCACTTGATGAAAAAGGGAGGAGGGTTCACTTGACGAACATTTGACAGGGGTCCCGTAAAAATGTTGATTTCAATGAACGATTTATTTTGATATTTATTTTTACTGGTACATAACGTCGCTTATGATGCACACCCATGGTATACATCTAGGAAATGTGATTACAATGAGCTTGACTGTGTTTCCATTTATGGACTGAAATGCCCCTGATCCCTCATCACGCAATGAAACGTTTTTAGTTACATGCAAATAATTAATTAGGCCTTTTTAACATGTTCTTGTGCCGCAAAATAACCCCCCTACTGTATGTGCTTCCATCGTCGACATGTCCGGCCAAAAATATGATTGCACTCTCACATTTTACGTACTGAACGATTATGCAAATAAAGGTTTTCCAAACTATGAATAGGCATCACATACTTTTGTAAATGTGGGAATTGGTGGGAGGGTTTTCTCTGTGCGCAACCGTTCTGCTCTTTTTTTAAGGTTATCTGAAAAATGGTTGTTCGGCCCTGGATTGATGATCGAATCAAAGGTATGATACGCTGCCTCCAAAATATGCGACTGAGTTCAGGAACTAACGTATGAAGAAGGACCTCGACTTCTGAGAATGGGTAAAGTATAGCGGTGTGATTAATAGAATGTTATAAAGGTATGGTGGTCGAAGGTACAAAGGGACAGGATTGACCGAAGAACTGATATGCCTTAGAACATCACAACTTTGGGAATGATTTAAGGATCCCAATGGCCAGATACATCTACAAAACCAGGTACCTCGCGATAGGCACCTCTGATTCCTTTTTTTGCGTTTCCCTACACACGATCCATAATGCCACCTTCGAACCCCCCATGAACCACCTATCACACTGCCCGCCCCCTTGACTTCAGAAACCAAGACCCTAGGGATTATATCCCGAGGAGATAAGTACGAGTATATGGTAAGTAAAGGACTTTCGTGCCCGTACATTTGATGTGCTCGAATGTTGTTCCCCCTCCCTTCTCCTCCTTTTTTTCCTCTGCAGGTTACATTGGAGTCCCGATTAGGGTATCGTAAGGGATCTGGAGCCGCGTCACGTCCGATGCATGAAAACGGACTAACGCTGCAAGACGACACAAAAAGACGCCCTACCCAATGCGCGACCTTTTTTGTACCTGACCTAATGCTCTACCGTCTCAAAGCTGCATGCTTTCTACATCCTAACACAGACCCGAAACGACTAACGTTGGGTAACGCACTGAATAGCCCAAACAATACACGGTCATTCTCCATGTCACACGTGTACTGTTTGGCCTATTGTTACTCTCTTTCTCTCTCTCTCGCTCTCTCTTTCACCCCTCCACACTTTCCCTCTTCCTAGCGACCGGCACCTAATTGGCGAACCTGGTGCACCTCCTGATTGGCCCCAAATACCACAAGTATTTGCACAAATTCGTCCTAAATAAAATTGTATCGATACCACGTTACTACCTCTCCTTTTCTGCTAAATATGGATGAAATTTAAATTGGCCAAAAGAAAAGGGACAGGTAAGACGACTAAGGTTCCCTAAATTTGACCCACAGTCAGGGAGCTATTTGTCAGTGGCTTCTATGATAAAAATGTGTCTGTGGTAATGCGACCTTCCCCATTCCAAATTGTCTCCATACCCCAAGCAGTAAGAAATGATCGAGACACCCCCGTCTTCCCAAAATGCCCCCAGTTTGGTATCAGCTGCCCTGAACGAGAATCTGAAAAACGCCCCTTGCTCCAATTCGCTGTGTTCCTGGTTATTTTCCATAAGATCCCACCCACCCCAAAGATTAAGTTTAATAATTATAGCAAACCCCCCCGAGTTTTTTTTGTAGTGACCAGGTTGCGAGAATCTATATAGAAAGTTAGAAAGATGTGTGCAAAGTTAAAATTAGATCGAAAACTGAAAGAACTTGTTGCAGTAAACCTTGTTGAAAATAGGATGTTTAGCTAAAAGATAGGACGCATTTATGTAATGGAGAGTCGTTTAGCCTATGTTCATCCCTCAGAAGGATGCCTATCAGACTATGGTGAATAGCACGTTGCATTTTTCCGTAAGATACAAAGCCCTGAAGACCGGCCTAGCCTTGCAAGACTCGTACTAGGGAAATGGGTCTCTACCAGAAGAACTGACATCTACTGTAATAGACGAATGCAATGAATGGGTACCAGACCTCGTACCACGACAAATGAATGTAATAACCAACAAAACGCCAAAGAATTAGCCACAAAGGGAAGTTGTAGAAAATCCAGCAAACCCATCATCAATTGTTTATACGTTGGCTGCAAAATCTCAATGTAGCGGATGTTTACCCCAGTTGCTTGGTGTTGGGAGAGAAATAGGTTTACGTAATTACCTTCTTCTGCAAAATCTCTAAAGACTGTCTTTTCAAACTCATTCAAGGGTACCACTGTCGGAGGAGAAAAGAGACCGGATGTGGGAGCACGCGGCCTGACTGTGGATCGTGGAACCTCAGCAACGGAGGCCAAGGCGAGAACACAGCAGTAAAGAGTCGCAGGATGAGGCACTGTTACAGACAAAGCTAAGGAAAGGGCTGACCTGAAGCCCCTACCCTATGATCGACGTGTGCCAAAAAGTCCCCGCTCTCTGAACCTGGTTATGGACCCGCCTGTCTCAAATTCTCCGTCCCCCTGATCTGTTCCCGACTTGGCCCTGCTCCATCCCCTCCTCCTCCGACCCACCATAAGGACTGTTCACACACACACCTCTCCACCTGAACTTCCAAGTTCCTCCAAATCCTACTGAGCTATCCAGAGAAGGGTATTCCCTGCGTCAAAAGGGAGGGAGCTCCGACTAAGTAGACCACGAACTATGTTAATCTCAGAACGGTGACCTAGAACTCCACCAAGGGTCGCCCCTAAAGAGAAGATGAACGAAGTATGTGGTTCTACCCGCTGCTGAACGCCTCGATGATGATGGAAGCAACAGGAAATACCCACCACAGAGACTCAAGAAACAAACAGACCCCACTACTCAAAGACAATTGCACTTTTCGTCACAATCCTTTTTCTGCCTCCTAATAACTATGCTCTGGGTTACGGAAGAAAGTGCACCTGCTCCAAAACCGTAACGCATTTCTCCTATGAGGTCTGGCGAAACAAAACAAAATGTACCCCTGCCCGCAGACCTCCAACGACTCAATCCACATGAACATTCCTGTTGACAGAACGAATTGTAATCCAGGTGCTTAACAGTGCCAACAGAAGACGACAAAGACACTGAGAACTCTGATTTTTATTTTTATTATATCTCATTTCTCTCCCAACCACCATTGGACTGACTATGCTCCCGCCGAGTACAAAAAGAACGTACTTATATGATATCTTACCAGTTCCTATTCCAAATGACTATAAGTATCTATGATCTGTACCCAACGCCCTCGCTACATAATTCTAGTCTGATATTGCATTACGATGATTTTTTTTTCTGCAACCAACTTAACGATGAACCCGCCTACTAGATGATGAGATTTTTCAATGTGATGCTTATAATGTGATGTTTATGTACAGTTCTTTTGCCTAAGTCCCCTCTCCTTTACTTATGACCGCTGCAATAGGTATAGATAGGAAATAGGCCAGCAAGATGTCTTGGAAATGTTAAAGGGAGGACTGTGGAAAATTAATATAGTTTAGTGAACATTATCTACGCCATCTTGCCTTTTTCCGATGCCACACTTTTCGTCATGCACATCCGCCATATTTTAGCCGTTACGATCAGAATCACCCTCACGAAAGACCCCCACGCACCGGTCATTCCCACTCTCACATGCCTTGCGCGTAAGCAGCAGCCATTTTAAACACCATGGCCTCCCCGCCCCTCGCTGATAGCCGGCGCGTCTCTCTCTCTCTCCTAACCTCGCAAACATCCCTCGCACGTTGACAACCCCCGCTCTCTCATGCCTTGGGTCATAAACCCCTCGTCAGCGCAGCTCCGCCACAGAATCCCATCCTGTTCCCAGCGCGACACCTCCCTTCATTCCTTCCATGGTCTCAGATCCTTTTGATGCAAACCCCTTTTTCCTGTGCCCCGTTTGTCTTCCTTATTCCCAGGCCACCACCTGGCCCTGCGGATACTGTTTATTACCCCGTACAGTAGGAAGCTTCCCCTCCCCATCAAAAGACCCTCGAGCCGATCAAAGCCCCCACCCTATGAGATCCGATCAACCCCATGCATTCCGTGAATCGGCGGAATGCCCTGCTGCGTGACAATCATCACCTGTTGTGACCGGGGTGGGGAATTCAACTGTAAATGTATGTGGGAACGGGCCTGTAGGGGAGATTCCGAGGATGTTCTTTCAAAATTTCAAAGTGTTGCGAGAATGTGTTACGTGCAATAAAGGTCATAAACCCTAGTATAAGAGGCCAGGCCTCAGAAATGTGGTTAGAGCACCTCGTGATGATACTTGCTGTCTGAATTGATGTGTTCTCCTCCGGAGAGAATAAAATCCTCGTTTCCTGCCTTCCAGTCTCCAGCGCCTGCTTCTTCGTTGATTAATATTGGTGGGTCATAGAGGCGACACCGCCGGGCAACATAAAAGGGTCTTTGGTTACTGGTTGTCTTTGAACCCCTTTTTACACCAGAGTAAGTCTCGAACATGGAACCCAGCTCCTTCAGTTGGGAGCAGTGTAGGTTGGTTGTCTCTTTAAGTGAGGGGAGAATATAGAAAACTCTAGAAAAGATTTAGACCTGTACATCCCCAGAAAAGCCCAATGATTGAGTACGGAGAATGACTGATTTTGACGGGGACCGATGGAGATTGATGGTGCGGCGAGAACAGCAGTGAACAGAAGAGTGAGTATTAATAGAGATGCGCCGTGTGATAGATTGTGGTGATGATCTGATTGTGTGATGTCTTGCGGAGTTGGAATGAGAGTCGAGTGAATTTGGTTTCGGACCGGACGCTCGCAGTCCAAGAGGTTTGTTTTGGTTATCATGCTCAAGAGTAGCCTAAGATACCGGGATATATTTGTGGTGTAGAAAACACTGGTTTGTTGTAATTGTCTGACCGTTGGTTTGTTGGGAAGTCGTGAAGTGCTATCGACATTTCACCTGAGACAGAGAAATTTGTGTGAGTGGACTTTTTAGAATCATTTGGAAAGCCTAATGCACAGGGGTGGAGTACATTGATTCAAGTGGCCAGCGCAGGTTGAGGGCCACAGTGAGTGGATGTTGTTGAGTGTTTTAATTCTATTGATCCTTTAGAAAGGTAGACAATTGCTTGTTTTGATGATTGCGAGAGTGAATGTGTATAGTAGGATTGTGAAGGAGGG